>NC_029779.3:25990413-26052381 GCF_000817695.3 Arachis duranensis
TGTCATACCAAAAACATACTAAAAACAATGCCAAAAAGCATACAAATTATCCGCTCATCACTAGGGCAATAGGGATCAAGTCCAAACCACAATTGTATTGAATTATCAAAAGAAATTCATGCTTGCAAGAATATAGATAATATGAGTGAACACATGTGATTGAACTTTTGAACCCTCACCGGATGTGTATCCGCTCTATTCACTCAAGTGTTTAAGGGTTAATTCACTCAATTCTCTTCTAATCATGCTTTCCAAAAATTGATTTTCTTCTAAAAATCAACACCTATTCAATGCATGCATACATTCATCATGAGGTCTTTCATTTAGGTTGTAATGGGGTTAGGGTCAAGGTAGGATCATTTATGGTTAAGTGGACTAGAGTTTAGATCTTGGATTAGCATAGACTTTCCCACCTAACTATATAATAATCTGTACAAATTCGAGCTACTCTAACTACCCATTCTTCACTTTTTCTTACATATTCATGCATCTTACTTCTTGATTCGTAGCACTTATGCATTGATTCCCTTTTATTGAACTTCACTTTGGGGCATTTTGTCCCCTTTTATTATTTTTCTTCTCCTTTTTTTTCTATATTCCCTTTTTTTCACTTTATTTTTCTCTTCTTTTTTTTCTTTTCTTTTTATACTTTGTACAAGGACATCAATTACATAAGGTCTTATACATTCAATCAATACATGAATATGTTCCCAATTCCTAAATATGGAAGTGTACTACCCCCTTTTTTTATCCCCTCCAATGTTCCCAAGCCTCACCAACTTTGAATAATAAACACTCTCACTAGCCTAGGCTAATCAAAGATCCAAGCAAGGAACTCTCATTGGTTTTTCGCCTTGGGCTTGTAATGTGCTAAAATGAGAATAAGTTGGTTAAGCGTAGGCTCAAAATTGGCTAACAATGGAGAGTAAAAGGTAGGCTATTTGGGTAAGTGGGCTAATGAAATAATGGCCTCAATCATACAAATGCATGAATACAAGAAATAAATGGACATATAGAATCAAGCAAATCAAGGATCACAATCATAGAAAGAGAACAATTGCACACAAGAATGGAAAATAAGTGGTTATAAAATGTAACCACATCAATAAGCTCAAATCTCACAAGCTTGTGTTCTTAGCTCAATACATGCTTCACAAAATATGAAATTCAAGCAAGTTACCTCAAATATTTTTTTTTCAATCAATTGGGTTGGTGCCCTATAATTAAGTTTCTTGGAAAATCTTAATATTTGACTAAGCATTGTTGTGATTGAAAAATTCAAAAATTTTCCTTAGTTTACCCTTTCCTTTTTCACTTAAAACCAATTTCTTATGCAAAAAGGGTTCCTAAGTATTGACAATTCAAAAGCACTTTCGATCACAACCATATGCTAAAAAAAAGGAAAATATGCAAAATGGACATAAAGAGAAATCTATCTAAAAGCATAACATCCATCATCCATAAACATCTAAAAACAAGCAGAAGTATCCAAAATATCTAAAATCCAGTAAGAAGTATCCAAAATAACCCAAAATGACAACTATATACATAAAGTACGCAAAATGAGATACTAGGCAGCATAACTAAAATGTTCACCGGTCCTCTAATGATGCTACCGGTGACCTCCCCACACTTAAAATCGAGCATCGTCCTCGATGCTAAACCAGAAGATCAGGGGAAGGTACACTGGTAGGTGCTGACTCTGTCTGAGGCTGCGGAATCTCTGTGTCTGGTGCAGCTGGAGGTGCGTCCTACTGAAGTGGCTCCTCATGGGTGTCCTCCTCCTGATGCTCCTGCTCATCGGAGGCTGAAGAGTCTGGAAGTGGAGGTAACGCAGCGCCCAGGGAGATGAGTGCCTGATCCATCCGATCCAGTCGGCGCCTGATGTAGCGCTTTTCGCGCTCTAAAAATCGAAACAGACGCTGAACCAGCAGATATGTGGCCTCAGGAGCTGAAGAAGGGGCTGTCGAAGAAGATGGAGCTGCTGTCGAAGAAGATGGGGCTGCTGTCGAAGCTGAAGGTCCAGCTGCCCCTACCACTGCTCTAGCCCTAGAGCGGCGTCTAGACGGGGGTCTCTCAGTCACCCAAGTGCCCCAAGGAATAGTGACCTCCTTGGCACCGTCCTCTGGCGGCGGTGGTATCATATCATCATCATGGCTAGGAACATCCGCCAGTGATGCCATGCTGGTAATCAAGATTGGAAAAGGAAGGAGGCCACGAATATGGGCTCGCCACATGCTCTGTCGGATCAATCGGGGAAAATAAACTTCCTTTCCCTCTATAACACAACCAATCAAAAGTAGCATCTCCATAGGGATCTTAGAAAAGTGAGTGGTTGGCAAGACGTAGTGAGCGAAGATCATCTGCCAAGTCTTGGCCTCCTTGTTCAAGTGTGCAAAGAGCATCCCTTTGGGCTTTGTGTTGCCCGAGTCCATCACCCAAGTGGCGTCCGGTATACCAATCACGCGCCTAAGCGCCTCATAGTCGAAGGTCATGGTATGGATAGCCATCTCTGCCTGCTGATGGGCACACATGTCATCAGTAATGTGCCGACACTGTAATGCCTCCTCTATAGCAGTCTCAGTGATCATGAATTCTCTACCCCTCAACTGAACTGAATCCAAAGTGGCACAGAAGAAGTTGCAGTAGAATTCCTTAACCCAAGAAATGTTGATGTCTCCCAAATCTCTATCAACAAAGTCCATACCTAACTCTAAGATGCGACCAGTAATGGCTCATCTCACATCATTGGGTAGGAGTAATCTCTTCTCAGTATTCAGCTTTGTCTTCCGATAGTTTTGGAAGCGAAGCTCACAGTAAAGATTGGGGAACTTTGTTAGATCGGTAGAAGGTAGCAACTGATTTTCCTTTTCTTCTTCATTCAACGGATTCTTAGCATAATTCTTGTAAATGGAGGGGATAGAGGGTGTAGAATGTTTTCTTTTATTGGAGGTAATGGCAATGACTTTTTCTTTATCCGACATCCTGAAAAATATGATAGAATATAAGGAATGAAACACTTAGCATGTAGCAAGGAAAGCATGTTCAGGGTATCAATTGGCTAATAATCAATCAGGATGTGAACTGAACTTGAAAAGAATTGGTAAACAAGTGAGCATAAGTGAACAAGTAAATCAAGAATGCAATGTTCACTAAAGTCAACAACTCTTACTCATTAAGAAATAAAATCATCATACTTTTGAAAGAATGGTTAAAAGAGGGTTAAATGTGAGTAGAAGTTAAATGGTTAAAGAAATTAGTGAGTTAGAAAAGTGGATTAGTGGTATGATGATATTTAGGCTTAATAACAGAGGAGTTGTGGCTAGACATAGAGATCATGTTCACAATGATTGGTGCAAATCCGGGAAGTTGAAAGGAAGCAGAAATTAGCCCAAATTACAATAGAGATTAAGATGAAAACAGATTTCTTGAAAATTGGGCAGCATTCCGGCTTAAAATTGGACGTTTTCGGATAGCAACATATCATAAGCGGCAAGAAGACAACATCAATTAAGCACAGCAGCAGTGGTACAGCATTCAGGGAACACAAATTGCATACATAGCAGTCCAAAATCAGCATACAGTGCTCAAGTAATCAAACAGAGTATGAACACAAACAGAGCACTTATCAGGCCTAGAATCCTCTAACCAGACCTAGCTACCTAACAGCAATTATTTCTATCTAACCTAACATGCCAAATTTCAATGCTAACTAACTAACAGAAAACTAACAGTAGCTAACAGAAACGAAAAATTAATAGAGAACATAGTTGGAGCAGGAACCTGGGAGCAGAGAAGAACTAAAAATGGAAAAGGAAATTGGGATTAGGACGGGAGCAACAGAATCAGAGAGCCGCACCGCCGTGGATGGTGGTGGTTATGGCGGAGCGACGGCGGTGCTGCTGGCGGCGACGAGGGAGTGAGAGACAGGGGCAGAGTGGGTAAGTGAGAGAGAGAGAAAGCGAAGAAGGGTTGGTGCTGCTGGTGAGAGAGAGAGGGGCTAGCCGTGTGGTGGTGGTGGCCGGCGGAGCGGAGGCTGAGTGAGTGGAGAAGGTGAGATGAGAGATGGAGAGGGTGGGAGAATGAAAGCGAGTGATAAAGGTGAATGGGGTTAGTGGTGTGGTGGCGGGGAATGCGGCCGCTGGCGGTGGCGGGTTGTTGAAAGGGGAAAGGGGACGGAGATAGTGACAGGGGAAGAAGAAGAGATGTGCGCTGCTGCGCAATGCTCTTCGCGCACTAGGGTTATCTTCTTTTTGAATTGACGCGGGCGCGCACCATGCGCGTCCGCGTACATTGATGAAACTAGGGACCTACGCGTGCGCATAAAGCACGCTCAAGCGTGGATAGGGAAACTATATAGGTGCGCGTGCGCGTACAGTGCGCGCACGCGTACATTGAGTTGGGCTGGAGGCTTAGAGTGGGCGCAGTGCGCGCCCAACTCTCTGGACAAAGGCCTGGAATGGTGGCATCAGCTAGGGGACGCGCACGCGGCAAGTGCGCATTCACGTACATTGGTAGTGCAACATAAAGTGCGCAAGCGCGATGCGTGCGCTCGCGTCCTTTCCTCTTTTTGTAGATGGGCGCGCACGCGTCAAATGCGCGATCGCACGAGATGAGTTGGGCTGGGGGCTTAAAGTTGGCCCAGATCCAGTGCAACTCTCTGGATAGTGGCTCAGAAGTTGCAGCAGCAGATCGACGCGGACGCGGCAGGTGTGCGTCCGCGTGCATTTCCCTATAGCTGTATGGACGCGCACGCACGTAGTGCACGTCAGCGTGGAATGAGTTGGGCTTAAGGCACAACGCTGGCCTAGGAGAGGCCCAACTCTCTGGAATATGGGTGATGATGCATCCGCTCATGGACGCGTACGCGTACGGCATGCGTGCGCATCCTCTCCCCCTCTTTTTTTTTTAATTTGCCCAGGTGTTTCCTATAATGCTCACAACTCTTTATTTGCTCAACTATCATACAATTCACAAAAACTGCAATTTGATATTATTCATCTACTACTAAACACAACATACATGTGACTATGCTAACAATTAAGTTGTACAAACAAATCTATATGAAACATCTACCTACAATGGCAACTCAAATCACTTATTAAGCAAAATTAAAAGAGAATGGAAAGAGTTTACCATGGTGGGGTGTCTCCCACCTATCACTTTTATTGACACCAGATAGTTGAAGCCAATCTATTTCGCAGGCAAGATCAATTGGCGCCCACCGTGGGGCCGAGGAAATCGATTCTTTCTTTTGGTCCCGTTACCTTCGCTTACACCCATGGCTGACGTACCACCTCCTTCACTATCCGAACTTATGCGGATGGTAGCTGAGCTACAACAAGCCAATCAACGAATGGCCGACAAAAACCAAATAATGGCTACTCAAATCGCTGAACTGAACCATACTCTGATAGAACATAACGACACTCATCACCAGCAACCAGAAGATAATGAGCATCATTCCCAACCCTCTCATGTCTCGGAGACTATCCGAGCCGAGGAAGTTCAACCTGAAGATGAAAAGGAAGAGTCCGACGAACTTGTAGGACCCTTCACAGAAGAAGTGATGAACTTCGAATTGCCGAAGAGATTCACCCTGCCACTAATCCTCACACCTTATGATGGGCTCGGAGACCCAAAGAAATTTCTCAAAAAGTTCCGATCAATAATAATCGTCAATGGTGCATCAGATACTGTTTTATGCCGTTGTTTTTCAAATTATTTAGATGGTCCTGCACTTGATTGTTTGTGTGCTCTGCCTGCAGGTTCTATCTCGCGATTTCAGCAGTTGGCGAAGCTATTTGAAGAACACTTTGCTGGATCCGTGATTTACCTGCACAACTCCGATTATCTGAATACAATCAAACAGGGACCGAACGAAAGCTTGAAGGACTATATGACCCGTTTCACCAAAGCCTCCATCAGTATACCTGACTTTCACTCCGAGGTTCACCTACACGCAATCAAAAGCAGACTTCGACCTAGAAAGTTCCAGGAGACCATCGCAGTAGCCAAGCCGAGGACCCTTGCAGAGTTTCGCAAGAAAGCAAAAGGCCAAATTGATATCAAAGAACTCAGACAAGCTTGGAAATCTGAGAAGACAAACTACCAAGATGAAGATAAGGCCTTAAGCACTAAGAAAAACTTTAAACTAACCCCTCGATTTGATTCCTATACGCAGTTCAACACTAAGCGAGAAGACATAATTAGAGAGATCTTAAATTCAAAGCTAATCAAGCCACCAAGAAAGGCCGGTACCTCTCAAGATACAAAGAATGTGGACAAGTCTAAATATTGTTCTTTCCACCAGAAACTCGGGCACAACACTAACGAATGTGTGGTGGCCAAGGACCTTCTGGAACACCTAGCCAGGCAGGGACACCTTGACAAATACATTGGGGGTCACATCTAAAAGTGCATCACACCTTCCACAACCAACGATTCGTCTGAACAACAAAACCGAGGAAAAGAGAAGGTACCTTCAAGCCAATACGAAAAACCTCGAGGTATAATTAATTGTATTTCAGGAGGATACGCAAGTGGAGGATCCTCAAATTCGGCTAGAAAAGATCATTCCGAGCAATATGCTCGGTGAATGGGCCACAACAAGAAGCTGAAACGACAAATCAACCCCCACAAGTAACTTTAACACACGCCACTTCGATTCCAGCATACAAAATTTAGATGATCCCGTGGTCATCACTCTTTAACTGTAGGATTTGTTGGTAAGGAAAGTACTCCTAGATCCTGGGAGCAGCGCCGACGTTTTGTTCTACTCTACATTCCAAAAAATGAAGCTCAGCGACAACATACTCCAGTCAACAGGAGGAGACCTGGTTGGATTTTTAGGAGAGCGAGTTTCAATATTGGGTTCAGTGTGGTTACAAACCACACTGGATGAGCATCCTCTTTCAAAAACAAATGACATTCAATATTTAGTAGTTGATTGTTTTAGCCCGTATAATCTTATACTTGGCTGACCTTTTTTAAACAAGTTCGGCGCAATTGTCTCTACAGTTCATCTGTGTGTTAAGTTTCCTCTGCAGGACAACCAAGTTGTAACAATCCACGGAGATCATAAAGAGGCACGCCAGTGTTACAACATTAGCATGAAACTCCAAAATCATTCGAGGCAACAAGTCAACAATGTCGACCTTACCACCGACAGCCACGCACTCGCCGACCTTGATCCAAGAGCTGACTTTCTTGAACGCCCTAAACCATACGATGACTTACAGAAAGTATATTTTAATAATGATTCTAAAAAATTTACTCACGTAGGTACGTCAATCAGCACATCAGAATAAAAGGCCATCACTAACCTTCTTACAAAAGCAAGCCGACCTATTTGCATGGACACCTTCAGACATGCCCGGCATTGACTCACAAATCATCAGCCACAAACTAGCTATAAACTCGTCAGCCTGACCAGTACAGCAGAAGAAAAGAAAACTTGGTCTAGAAAAGAAAAGGGCGTCCTTAGAAGAAACACAAAAGCTCATCAACGCAGAATTTATCAAAGAAATCAGATTTACTACCTGACTGGCCAATGTGGTAATGGTAAGAAAACAAAATGGTAAGTGGCGCATGTGCGTCGACTTTATTGACTTAAACAAAGCATGCCCAAAAGATTCTTATCCTTTACCATCCATAGACTCTTTAGTAGATAACGCCTCAGGATATGCTACCTTAAGTTTTATGGATGTGTATTCGGGGTATAATCAAATTCTCATGCACCCCTCCGATCAAAGCAAAACGGCATTTATTACTAATTTCGGTAACTACTGTTATAAAGTTATGCCATTTGGATTAAAGAATGCAAATGCAACTTATCAACGTCTTATGGACAAGGTCTTTGCCAAACAGATCAGCAGAAACATCGAAGTATATGTCGATGACATAGTCGCTAAGACACAGATCGGGAAAAACCATATCGATGATTTAACAGAAATATTCGGCAAAATACGCCGCTACAACATGCGCCTCAACCACAAGAAATGTGCATTCGCCATTCAAGTGGGGTAAGTTTCTAGGACTTTTACTAACACGCAGAGGAATTGAGGCAAATCCAGACAAATGCCGAGCAGTTCTGGATATGGCAAGCCCAAAGACAGTCAAAGAAGTACAACGCCTTACAGGAAGACTTACCGCCCTGTCGAGATTTGTTCCATGCCTAGCTTCAACATCATTTCCCTTTTTTCAAACAATAAAAAAGAAAACCAAATTTCAATGAAACGACGACTGTGAGAGAGCTTTTACCAAACTAAAAACAACTCTCTCACATCCGCTGATCCTGCAAAAACCCCTCTAAGGGGAAGATTTGTTTTTATATTTATCAGTTACTAATTGGGCGATAAGCTTGGCTCTTGTTACAGAAAAGAACAAAGTTCAGCATTCAATATATTTTGTCAGCAAAACTCTCCAACACGCTGAGCTCAACTATCCAAGGATAGAGAAACTCGCTTTAGCTCTAATATTCTCGGCGCGACGACTCCGACCTTACTTCCAGAGCCATATAATCTATGTCAGAACAAATCATCCATTAAGACAGGTATTACACAAACCAGAAATTACAGGCACACTTATAAAATGGGCAATCGAATTGTCCGAGTTCGACATCAGGTATCAATCCCGAGGACGGATTAAGTCCCAATTCTGGGCCGATTTTATTGTCGAGCTTACAATACCATAAGAAGAGGACCACACAAAGCAATGGATTTTATATGTGGATGGCTCTTCCAATAACGGGGGCTGTGGAGCTGGAATCCGTCTAGAGGCCGAAGATGGCTTTATATTGGAACATTCCTTACACTTAGCCTTCAAAGCCAGCAACAACTAGTCCGAATATGAAGCACTACTCGCCGGACTCCGACTTTGTTTGGATCTATAAATATCGGCCATAAAGGTATATTGTGACTCTTTACTGATAGTACAGCAGGGAAACGACCTTTTTCAGGTAAAGGATCCTCTTCTATCTAAATATCTACTATTAGTTAAAAAATTAACTTCAAAATTCTCCAAATTTAAAATACAACACATACCACAAGAACAAAACCAAAGAGCTGATATTTTATCTAAGCTCGAAAGCACACAATCCGACTTATCTACACTACATCAATTCACCATAACATCTCCAAGTGTTACTCTAACAAATATGTTAAGTGTTACACAAGAAAAGAATTGGAGGAACGACTTCATACAATATTTACAAACAGGTCAAATACCAGTAAAGGTCGAAAATACAAAAAAGTTTTGAAGACAAGCATGTTCCTTCACATTACTTAACGGAACTCTATACAGACGAGGATACACTCGCCCATTGCTAAAATGCCTTAACAAGCCCGAAGCCGACATAACATTATCTGAGGCACATGAGGGAATCTGCAGAACACACACCGGTTCTCAGAGCTTAAAATCAAAAGTCCTCCGCGTTAGTTTCTTCTGGCCGACTTTAAAGCACGATAGCCAACACAAAATCCGGACCTGTAACAATTGACAGAAACATGCACCACTGATACACATTCCCGCCGAGCAACTGCATCACTCTGATCTCAGTTGGCCTTTCAACCAATGGGGGTTAGATATACTCGGTCCCAAAAAATGATTTCTTTCATTTGGAAAAATATTATTTGCCGTTTTGGAATACCTCACCATATCATAACTGACAATGGTCGCCAATTTGCAGATCAGAAATTTCATTCTTTTTTGTAGAACCTTAAAATTAGGCAACATTTCACCTCAGTTGAACACCCTCAAACGAATGGACTAGCCGAGGCCGCAAATAAGGTCATCTTACATGCACTGAAGAAGAAGCTAGATGACGCCAAAGGACTCTGGGCCGAGCTAATACCTGAAGTCCTTTGGGGGTACAATACAACCTCGCAATCATCAACAAAAGAAACACCATTCAGACTAGTATATGACTCTGAATCTATGATACCACTGGAGATTTCCCAGAGCTCAATCAGAACCCAGCTCGACAATCAAGAAGAAGCTCGGAGATCTGAACTTGATATCATTAAAGAGATAAGAGACATCGCCACATTACGACAACGTGCGGCACAGCACGCACTAGCTCGCCAATACAACAAAATGGTAAAAAGCAGATCATTTGTGAAAGGTGACTTAATACTTCGTAAGACAGACACTGCTCGGAAACCACCATCACATGGGAAGCTAGCAGCAAACTGGGACGGTCCATACCGAATAGCAGAAGTACTCGGCAATGAAGCTTACAAACTAGAATCAATAGATGGTAAAATCCTGCCTAATACCTGGAATGTTTCTTCCCTAAACAAATTTTATAGTTAAAAGTCAGGGAAAGGCTTGTACTCTTTTTCCTACTACCAAGATTTTGTCCCAAAGAGTTTTGCTTGGAGAGGTTTTAACGAGGCTAGCCTACCTGCACCTTTATATTCAAAGTTTCACCAATTTATCATAGATGAGAAATAAAAATTATCTCGTTCTATTTAACTAACAACTATGCGAATTATATTGTCAGTCAAATACAACTCTATCTATCATCCATATATCTCGTAGGGGTGAGCATGGCCCGGCCCAGCCCGAAGATCCGACCCGGTCCCGAACACTTTCGGAGCTAATTTGGTGTGATTTCATCGGGTCTAGGGTCAGGTTAGGGTCTCAAAAATAGACCCGGTCATTATTTCGGGTCGGGTCCGGGCCATAGCTCGGGTCACCCGAAATCGGCCCGGTCACCATACACAATAAATATTTTGTATTATTAGTGATGGATGATGGCTATTATTATGTAGAATTTAAGTATTGTAAACCTTAATATTTTGTGTTATTAGTCATTATATATAAGTCTATAAGTTAATGTTTTATATTTAAAATGCATAAGACTTTAGACTAATGCATAATATTGTGTTATTTGTATTGATTTAAATATTTGGTGTTATTAGGCAATATTAGTATTGATTATGGTTATGCTTTAATTTTAGAGAAGAGTTGGTTCTTGTTATATTTTTCTAAGTGAATTTTACCATGTCAAATAATGCTTGGAGTCTTGGAAATTTGAATATTTTTACATGCTAACTTACAAGAAGGTATCAAGGTAATATAATATTAATGGCCCAGTTTTCACCCGGTATAGTTGTGGCCCGAAAGGGTATAGGTTTCATCGGGTCTAGGGTCGGGTTTGGGTCTTAAAAATGGGCCCGGTACATATTTCGAGTCGGGTCTGGGACACAACAAATCCGGTTTCACCCGGCCCATGCACACCCCTAATATCTCGGATGACAAAAATACTCGTCTAGTTACAACCTGCCAATACTTGGCAGTCATATCAAACAAAAAGGAAATATTCTCAGATTAATTTCCGATCAATCAAGCACAACTTTTTATTAAATAAAAAGCAATACCATTAAACGCAATAAAAGTTCAAAAGCACCACAAACTACTATCTATTACATATGCAACAGCAAAATATTCAACACGCATATGAAATTCTCTATAACAAAATAATACAGCATATTACACATTATCAGCCTGATCTTCCGCGTCAGCATCATCCTCGATCATCCGGCCATCACAGACGATTTTCCCAGGATCCATCTCGGACAGATCAACTTCCGGTGCCAAAAACCTCACCTGTAAGCGTGCTCTTTCAAACCCCTCGACGAAAGAGTCCAGAATTTCATCAGTTTTCTTCTTCTTCATCTCTTTAAGTTGAGCAGTTACCTCAATTAGGTGAGATTCCATGCTCGCCAAATCACTTTCCTTTTTCTTCAAATCCTCCACATCCCTAACATAACTGTCTTTTGTCTCCTTCAACAACTTCTCAGTATCAGTTAACCGAGTCTGTAGCTCAGCAGCAGCACTTATGCTCAAACTCAATTCTTCTTTTAACAAAAAAATCTCACCTTTTTCGACTGAAACTTTCTTATGCTTTAACTCTTGGCTATGCCCAAGACTGGCCAGACGCAAGTCAACAACCTAGAAAAAATAATAAGAGAAGTTTATACATTTTCCAAAACAACAACAGTATAAACAAGGTCGGCTACTACCTGTATGTACTGTCCGATCGCCATGTCACCAACCTCATTTGCAAGACAAACATCAGCCGAGGATTGGCAGTACTCGTCCACCACAGCCATGTAAGGATATTCCTTTTCCCACATAGAAAAGCACTCACTTTGTTCCAAAATTTCATGAAGCTTCTTATGATTACCCATAAAAGCCTGTATTTCTTCCAAAGGGACTCCTTGTTCCTTTTCATTCTCGGACACCTCAACCACGTCCGACTTTCTCTTTTTCAAAATCACTTTTGTCCGACCCCGAGGAGGTTGAGTAACTTCTCCAGTCACAGCCACTTTTTCAGGGTTAGAAGATGACACTTCCTTCTCCAAATTTTTATTCTTAAAACAGGACCTCAAAGACACAGCTGAAACACCAGGATATTTACCACCTGCAAAAAACACAGCATGTTAGACATCCATAGAAGAATAATACACACATCAGAGAAAATCCCAAAACTCACCCAAATACTCTAAAATAGCATCTTTATCATCTTCCCACTTCAGCAACTCATACATCGAACTTAGATCTTTACGATCAATATTTTCAACCAGGAACTCAATCAAACAAACATTTTTCGGAGATATAACCTCCGGTCCGAGTATATTTTGAGGTTCCGAGCACCAAAACAATGGAAACTTCTCAGCCAGATTTTCATCAATGTAAAAAGGGAAATCTTTTTCCAAGCCTCTAACTTTGAAATACATTTCCTTAAAATCCTTAAAAGAAGATTTATACAACTTGAAAATACCAAACCCTGGGGTGCTATTGAAATTTATCCAACCACCCTTCCACACCCCCTTGGCTTGAAATAAAGAAAAGAACAGATCAACAGATGGCACTTCTTCAAGAAATTCCATCAGAATTTCAAAAGAACGAAGGAACGCCCACCCATTTGGATGAAGCTGTGATGGAGCACAATTTAATTGTTTTAAAACCTGACACTCAAACTCTGTAAATGGCAACCTCACTCTCAGCTCTTCGAGAACACAGCTGTGCATATAGAAAAACTCGAACCCCCTCCCCCGGTGATAAACCCTATCATCAACACTACATGGCAACAACTCAACTTGAACGCCAGAGCCAACCCTTACTACCTTAGCTACATTCACCTCTTTTACAGCAGCCTCATCACGGAACAAGGAGACTCGAGACTTCACATCCTCCCCAAACCAGTCATAGGACCAGTCTATCTTATCCTTTTTCTCCTTTTCAAAACCCATTAAACAACAAAAACTAGAATACAAACTGAAACTGGAGAAGAATGAAGAAGGAAATCAGAAGCAGATAGACAAAATCATACCTCTCTTACTCATTCTTTGCAAAGAAGCAGAAAATCAAAACGTCAAAAAATAACCAGGTATGACTCCAAGCAGCAAAATTAATAATCCCAAAAACGAAAAACGTTCCAGATGATAAAAACCACTACCTCAGTCACATCAAACGACGAAAGGCACATTGGAAACTAACAAACCTTTAATGCAATCACTAATATTTCTCTCTCCTCGATAAAAAATGGGACACAACTCCCCACATCACAAAGAATAAACTTCTTTTAATGAAAGTACGTTGAACTGGGGCTCACTCAGCAACTTACTCAACCGAGTTATAAGTCATCACAAAGCTCAACCTGCTTCATTAAAAAAATTCTCCTCAGGCTAAGCTTGGGGGTTGTGATATGGTCGTCATTAATATGAGTTATAACTCGGTCTCATAACCGTTATCAATATGAGCTATAACTCATTATCACCCGTTACAACTCGGATTTTATGAGCCACAGCTCGGTGACATCAATATTCCTATCATAACTGACGTACAAACGGTTTAGTAATCAATGATATTATTGACCATTCCGAAACCGACGTTACGACCAAGGACGCAACGGACGAAGAAAACTCATTATATAAAGAAAGGTAAAGTATCTCTCGAAGGAGTTCGAACAAGACAATATACTGACTTAAGCTTTGGAGTGCCTTTGCAGATACACTCCTCCTCCTCTTCATTGCTCGTGCTTTCACACCACAACACAAAGAAAAAGCTCGGACTCAAGAGTTGGACATTCAACCTCCGAGGATATAGCTCGGTTGACACCAGATAGTTGAAGCCGGTCTATTTCGCAGGCAAGATCACAAGCAAATTTATGTTTCAAGCAATGATTTAATTTTTGAATGCAATTTATATTCCAATACCTTTAATTTTCATGCCAAAAGCCCTTTGACCCAGTCGAAGGCACCTTTACTGCTTTCTTTAAATTTCAACGCAACCCTTTTCAATTTCAACCAATTTCCTTTTCGAATTTGTTGTTTTTAACTTCTTTTATCCTTTTAGAAATTCTTATTTACTCTTTATTTCAATACCTGTCTAATTTGAGACACTTTGATGCACTTATAGAAAATTGGTATCTGCAAAGAAGAATATGTTTCGCTTCCAAACTAGTAGATATCGAATCACCATCGATTTACTAAAAATTGACAAAACACACTTTTAATATTTTTTTAAGAAATAAATTGATTTAGAATTAAAATCTATATTAGAGCTGATTGATGAAATAAAACTGATATCACTTTAGATATACATTATCTCATTGATAAAGAATCAATAAAATTTTGATATTTGTATAATTACGTTGATAAAATAATAATTAAAAATAATATAAAGTTCTAACTAGATTAATACTAAGCATAAAACAAAATTTACTTTTAGTTTTAAATTATTATTTACGATATATAGTCGCACAAATATTTGTGTTATTTTATAGAACCTAAAATAAAATTAAAATTAGATCTAACATTGAAGATGCTCTAAGTATTAGTATTATATATTCAATCTGAAATGATTACAAAAAATTAAGAGAACCATTTTTGCATTGATCTTAATAACCTAGCTGTAGATGCACGGAGCAGCCATGGACAGAAGTTCATTAAGACGGAGGTATTAGTTAAGATCGAGAGAGCATCGTTGTTGGTTCTTGATCCATTATTAAGTGACCACAATTTCAACTTGTAATTTTGTTCAGTAAATGGAAAGAAGCAAAAATTGCGAGTTTATAAAAATTTTTGTCCCTCTTTTAGATTTTTTTTTTAACAACAAAAATTTTAGTATTTATTATTTTAATTTATTTCATTATATTTATTATTTAAAGTATCTTTAATATTATCTATCCAAATGTACAAGTTATAAAAAAATTATTTTTAGTATTTCTGCTGGTATCTCACAAGTTCTTGTCCGAACTTCAGATTTTTCCAGCAAGAAGTTCATTAAGACCGTGGTATTAGTTAAGATCGAAAGAGCATAGAGACGTATATAGATGTAGACATGAAACTAAAACGAGGCTTCCCATTCATGGCTGACAAGGACATTGAAATGTGTAGACTATGCGCCCCCATTCTTCTTTGCCGCCAGCTCAATAATTTCACACCAAATGATGTTGATCATGCATGAGCTAGTTAGTACCTAAGCTAGCTCGATTCTTCTAGTCGTTCTAGATATACTGTATAACGGATTTGGTTATTCATATAGGTGTATTAATTAACTAGCTAATCTTTTGGGAGATTAATTGTTATTATGAGCCTTACATTCAATGGATTTTCCTTCTATATATAGATTTGAGTTAGTCAGCTATAATGATTATTGGTGCTCGGTTTTATGCATCTAATCAAATTGTTAAAATAAATTTTTATACATTCAATGTAATTAAGTCATATAATTTGTTTATTTAAATTATTTATATTTGGGCCTTATCACCATAGAGTATTGGCCCATGGTCAATAAAGAAAAGTATAGACGGCCAGCAACTTTTGTGTTTTGTAGCCAGCATTTAACTATAAAAAAAGTGAGTGATCTTTTATCATTAAATGTAATTTCACACCATTAAAAATATTATTGATAGTCAATTAATGATTATAAAACACAAAAGTTGTTGGCCCTCTAGTACTGTTCTGGTCAATAATACGCCATTGATGTTGGAAAGTAGTAGAATTTTACACGAGCTAGGTCATGATACAGTTGTTGATGTTCTCCTTCAAGTAGTTTCTGTCAAATTGCTATCGAAAACTCAGCAAGGGAAGACAATTTTTGGGTGCATGCACATCTAGTTGGTACATATATATTGTGTCACTTTTATATATCTACAGCTAGCAATCCAGTAATCCACTGGCGAATATGGTTCTTTTCACGAAAACGTAATGACATCATCTTTTATATATGCATTTTTCACATGAGTATATATATGCATGTAATTAATTAATATGTAAGTACTATTAATTGTGATCGGGACTTCATGTGGGTCATGTATGAAATAAATTGAGTGGACCTTTATTTTACGTGATGTCTTGGATCATAATCCGTAATCATTGTATATTTTATTATTTTGTGAATCCATAAGTATGTCTGTTTGGCTCGAAAAAGTTGTACAAGGCTAACATTTGAAAACTTAACTTCAATTTTTTTATTATTATTTCCCAAATGTTTTATTTGACTTTGATCCGTTGAATCTATGAAGATAAAGAACCCTAATAAAGCTTTCATCTCATCTTGATTTATGTAATATCAGTTAGATAACCATGCATGAAGGTATTAAATATGATGATTGACTAGAATGAGTTAGTTGCGCACAGGAATTGACGACTTTCATGCAGAACGTTACGTATATGTTCACATCCAAGTATATGAATATTGTATTATCAATACTATTGACTTTGCAATTATATTTCTAAACTTAAATTGATTTATCTTTTAATTTATTCTTTATATTTCCCTTTAAATAATAATGTTTCTGTTTTTACATGATAACTTTGTCTAATGTATATCCGAATTTTTGAAAGGATATTAAAATTTTTTTAAGATAAAGCATATTTTCGTCTTCTAAAGAAAATTTGATAAATATTTACAAAAAATACTCTAACACTTAAATTAATTTGAAAAGTATATTAGAATAATAATAAATTTTTTTATTTATTTTTATATTAAAATTGAGAAAATCTTAATGATTAATATAATTTATTATTTTTTGTCAATATTTTTAATCATTAATTTAATTTTTTTAATTTAATAATTCAGCAATATATTTTTAACTTATGTTTTTAAATATTATTGGCTAACTGCTGTAATCAAAAATAATAAATTTTGCTGTCCTCTAACAATCCTTGTTAAAATTCTTTCTTCTAGAGTTATTAAAAATCGAATGCTAACTAAGTCTGATATATGTTATAAAATTATTTTTAAAAAAAATTTAAATTAATAAAAGGAGACCATGAAAAGTTATTTTTCTAACAATCACATTCATATTGTATAGTATATATGATAGTAATATTCCTTGTTTTAAAACAATATTGATTGTAGAATTAAATTAAAAGAGACAATATAATTTTACCAAATAAAGCGGATAATATAATAGAAAGCATATTGCTATTTAAGGGAGAAATATGAACGTGTATGGAAATCTTATCTGTAAGAAAGAATCTGATGCATCTTTGCGTTCATAAATATCCAGTTGCCAAATTGTTGATAATTAGTTGAGAGATATAAATGAAATGGGTTTATAATTTAACTAGCAATTTGGCATTCCTTTTATCCTTTAGCTATAATGAATTTTATTTTGAGTGTAGAAATACAGTCGTTATCAATAAATTTTATTATTTTTAGTTAATATTTAATTAATTTTAATTAAATATTAAAAATTAAATTCTAAATTTCAATAATATAAAATACAATAATAATGCAAATTGTTGATGATTAATAATATTAGTAAAAGAAAAATCGTTTTTTAATAGTTATCTTTAAACAATTATACTAAATGTATATTATAATTGGTCATTAACTAAGTTATCTAAATAAAATATACATTTAAATATAAAATATATATTAAAAATAAGTTAAACTAAATATATATTATTTATAAATACATAATAATTAATTTTAATTAGTAGTTGATTTTAATGTGTAAGGGAAAGTATGAGGAGCCAATGAAATATTTATACAATGTGTACAATAGAGGTTTATGGAGTATTAGAGATATAATTATTAGTGTTACATTTTTCTACCAGCTGAACCTTTTGGGATGAGTGGTATTATGACATGGTATTAAAGCGCTAGATCCAAAAGGTCAAGAGTTCGATTCTTGATGAACCCAAAAATTAAACTAATTTTTCGAGAAGATGTTTATTATCCCTTGTACTCGGATGGTTATTCTAAATAGTATAGGGGATGTTCATTTCATAACTTAATAACCATTGTACACATTGTACAAATAGTCCATTGTCTCCCGCGGGATCCAATGTGGAAATAATAATTTTTTTATTTTAATAATGCTTTATTGTGATATTCTTGTCATGACCTATATTAAGATGTCTAAACAAGTCATCACTACTCCCTAATAACTCTACTCATTCTAACTCAAAATAAATGGCATTAATATCTCGTATACATAAAAAAGAGTGAGACAACAAGAAAGACACAAGAAAATCAAGCTAACTTTTGTATAGGTTAATCTTGCCCAGTGCCTACTTTGGTGGGCCCGGAGAGGGGGATATAATAATGCAAGAGATATAACTTTGTGTAGTATTTATTAATTAAAAAATAATTAACTCAATTTAACAGCAATAATAACAAAGTAGTATTGTCCTCCAGGATTTTCCTCTCATAATAACTTAACTACAATACATACGGTTTAACAACTCATGGGTTCAACATAAAATTGTCCCTTCCCCCCTCTTTTTATGATGAATATGAGTAATTTTCCATGCTAAATTGCTGTGGCTAATATTTTATACACTAAAAATTATGGGTAATCAATATTCTTCTTATAATCTTTTTAATAGACCCGCTAATTTTAAAACAAAATATTAAATTAAAAAATCTAAAAAGTCAAGTATAACTTAAGCTAATTCAAACTAATTTTTTGTATTTTTAATTTTAAAATTTAAAAAATTAAAATAATAAAAAATATTTTTTTCTTTTTTTATAACAATTTTTTTAATTAGTTCGCTTTAGTTAGTTATCTTTTAGTTGATTAGCTAGAGGAATCGATTAATTTATGGAAAAGTATAGGGTACTAATATACTATTTATCAATTTATTGCCAACAATAATTAATTATTATATTTTAAACACATATATAAAAAAATACATTTATAAAGACATTCTCTAAATACAATCATAAAAAATATTTTTATTAGACACATTCATAAAGATATTTCTATTAAATATAATTATAAACAAAAATTGACATAAATTAGTAAAATTCTTGTTGATAACATAGTGAAATTGTTTATTTATTTAACAAGACACTTATTTACTCTTTAATTATTTTTTGATTACTTCAATTAAATGAAAGAGCGAAAGTTAAGTGAGTGAGGATGAGTTAGTATTGGATTCATTTTAGATGTTTTTTTATTTATTTATGATGAATATTTGTATGTAATTATTTTATGTGAAGCTAATAAATATTAAATAACAATTTATTTAAATATATTAAATTATTTAACGATTTTTAATTAATAATCTCACGTAAAAACAACTATATCTAAATTTTTAAGTCTAATTAATAGTTAACTAACTATTGTGTATTAGTATTTTATTTGGCTACTACTATACCTAACACGATTGTTTATTATTCATATATACTATTTTAATTTTTTCAATCGAAAAATATAGATAAATAATAAAAATACTAAATAATATGAATTTATTCAAAAAAATTATTAGTTACTTAATATTACCCTTCTTCAATGTATCTCATGTTGATTGTAGTCTAATGCCTATCGCGGCCGGTCTACGTTTAATCACTTATTAATTGAAACATGTGAAGGCATCTATGCTGAGCGCATGTGCTATATGAACTAAAGTGATGTGCCCCGTCTATACGAAGCTTGTTTTTCACTTGGTAGTATAAATTTTCCAATTATTAGGAATTGAAGATCTTAAATTTCAATTGTTTCAAATAATAGCAAATAGCTAAGCTAATACTTATTCGTATAATGTATATAGATACCTATACGCTCTTCAAGTTTAACTATATAAAGAAGCACGACTGAAAGCGCGTCTGTAATAATTTAACAAGGCTAGTTGAAAAATTAAATTTCATAACCTAACCCAAGTTTATTACTCGTACGGCCAAACACAGTTGTCGCTTCCAATTCCCGTATCATTTTTTCTGTACCAGTAAATATTATTCCGTAATAACACTGTTGCTTTTTCTTTTCTATATGAGGCAAAACTTGCATTTTATAGAATAGTAAATTTCAATGGTATGATATGATACGCAGTTGTAGACAGGATAAATCGTGAAAGTGGAAAGTCATTCTATAAGGGGTGAAGAGCCATTTTGCAGACAATAATAAAAAGTAGATCGACAATCATACGGTATATTCACGCGAAATTAAAAGCTAAAAAAGATAAAAATTTAGGTGCATTTATCAATATGTAAAATTATTAGTCAAAAACGATTAGATAATAATATAATTAAATAGGTTAAATTATTTAATAATTTTTAATTAATATTTTTTAACTAATATTTTAAAAAGACTCTAAAATTAAAGCCGATGAATGATTATATCTATGTAATAGTATTTATTAATCACATACACTCTGCATGTGACTATATTCTTTATATATATAATATCACATAATGGCCATCCCTTCTTCGTCATATTATTTCATTTCTTAAGTGTGAAATGTGAATAAAACATATATAGATTGGTAAGCTACTAACTGTAGATTATAAATGGCTTTCATATATTTTTTTCACCGCAAAAATTCGAACAACGAACTCGTGCATGACAGCGTAAATTTGCTGGCAATAAATATTTGAAAAAATTATATCATAAAAGAAGAAAATGTATGTAGAAGATGTTGGGTATGGAGGTATGGTATATAATGGAGTCAGAAACTGAAAAAACGAAGGGGAAAGTGTTGGCTTTCACATGCATGCCCAAGGTGTGACCAGTTCTTTGCATTAAAGAATGACACGGAATCAATTGAAATTCAGATAAGTTTGTTGGCAGTTGAGACCTCATTCATTCATTCTTACTATAAAAGTATCACTATACCACCCCTCCCCCCTCTTCAATTCAAATCCATTTCTCATCTCTCTATCTCTATAATGGAGTTGTTTTCCTCTTCCCTCACTGCTACTACTATACTACTCTATGTAGTAACGCCATTATTGTACTTGTGCTTCCTTGTGTGGAAGGTGGTGAATCACAAAAGGGACCATGAATGCTACATTTTAGGGTACCAATGCTACAAGCCAGGCGATGATAGAAAGCTTGGAACTCAATGCAGCGGCAGCATCATATCCAGGAACAAAACCTTGGCTCTCAACGACTTCAAGTTCCTTCTCAAAGCCATTGTCAGCTCCGGCATTGGCGAAGAAACTTACGTTCCAAGGAACTTCCTCCAAGGCCGCGAGTCTAACCCTACCGTAAACGACGCCGTTTCGGAAATGGACGAGTTTTTTCACGACTCGATCGCCAAACTCCTCGCCAAAACCGGCGTCTCCGCCTCCGACATCGACGTACTAGTGGTCAACGTCTCCATGTTCCCGTCAGTCCCGTCGCTGACTTCAAGAATCATCAACCACTACAAGATGAGGGACGACGTGAAGGCTTTCAACCTCACCGGCATGGGGTGCAGTGCAAGCTTGGTATCTCTTGACGTAGTCCAGAACATTCTCAAGTCGCAGAGAAACAAGTGTGCTTTGTTGGTTACTTCAGAGTCCTTGAGCCCTAACTGGTACTCAGGGAACGACAGATCCATGGTCCTCGCCAATTGTTTGTTTCGAACCGGAGGATGCGCTATTCTTTTGAGTAACAAGAGTTGGTTGAAGCATAAAGCCATATTCAAGCTCAAGTGCTTGGTGAGAACCCACCATGGCGCCAAAGATGATGCATACGGTTGTTGCAACCAAAAGGAGGACGATGAAGGTAGGCTTGGGTTCTACCTAGGGAAGAATCTCCCTAAGGCAGCAACAAGAGCCTTTGTTGACAATTTAAGAGTCTTATCCCCCAAGATTTTACCAGCTAGGGAGATGCTTAGATTCTTACTCGTTTCCCTCCTCAGAAAATTTAAATCTGTCACGTCAGCACCTAAAGTAGCAGCTCTAGCAACAAACACAAAATATGGTAATAAATCGCCTTTGAATTTAAAGACCGGAGTAGATCATTTCTGTTTGCACACGGGAGGGAAGGCGGTTATTGATGGGATAGGGATGAGTTTGGATCTGAGTGAGTATGATCTGGAGCCGGCGAGGATGACGCTGCACCGGTTTGGGAACACGTCAGCAAGCAGCTTGTGGTATGTTTTAGCGTACATGGAAGCTAAGAGGAGGCTCAAGAGAGGGGACAGGGTATTGATGATAAGCTTTGGTGCGGGATTTAAATGTAACAGCTGTTTGTGGCAAGTAATGAAGGATGTTGAGGATAGGAATGTGTGGGATGAATGCATTGATCAGTATCCACCACACTCCCTTGCCAACCCCTTCATGGAGCAGTACGGTTGGATCAATGCTGTTCAGGATCCAACCAACTTCAACCTTCTTAGTCAACCTGCTACTAACTAATCACATATCATTTCTCCTTAATTAATCGCCACTATTATTCATCATCATCTTCGCTGAAGAGTTACATGCAGTTAGTTATCTTAATGTGAATTTGATATTTGAAAACTTAAACAACTTCACATGAAAACAATTTGTTTTCACCTTCATTGTCATTCTGAAGTTTAAGATCTCTTGATGATAGGTAACAATGTTAATTAATTACAGTGCTTAGCTTCTTCATTCTCTGGATTACTACATTTTTCTGTAAACTATATATTATACTATATTGTTGTATGTTGAATCCCTTAAGCTGTGGTGGGCAATGTTAGTTTCGATTTGTGGATTAGTCAAGACAATATATCACACACAATCAAAAGGGTTTTTGGTTTCCTTTTCCTAGTTTTCGTTTCTCGTTTGTTTAAATTGCTAGGTTCGTTGCAGCAATAATCATTTTCCATTTTAGTCAAAACATATTAACAAAACAGTTTTTGTACTTTCCAAAATTTATTACGTGTACGATGTTCATTAATAGAGTACTATAATTAGTTTTGATTATTGGACCCGATGGATGTGCATATTTTGTTTTCTTAACTCAACTTTTTCTTTTGAACAATAATACGATATATATTTATTTATTCTTTACAATATATAGTTGCTTGTATTTTTTCATGTAGATTTGAAAGTTAATGTATATATAGACACATTTTTGTGTCTAATTATATTAATTTTTAAGTACGTATACCTAGAAATGTAAAAGCAGTAATACATATATAGTTATCCGAATTTTGTCCACAGTAATATAATTAAGAGTGATGCATGTTATTTAGATCATAAACTCCTGAAAACCTTTAAACAAGCAGAGACAAATTAAAGGGAGTATTGTTCCCTGAAATTAAAGAATAATTTTTGCTAGGATTGCTTTTTCGTTAACTAGGTACAAGCTAAGCTAATGAGTGTTTTCACATATCTTTCTCACTTAGTTACAAATAAATAGGAAGGAATACCTTAGCTTGAAGCACTTTCTTATGCATGCCAAAAGTAGTATTATCAGAAATTAAATAATCACACATAATCTACTCTCCCTGCGAAAAATGGGCCATATATATGCCCACTTGTCGGTAGTCATTATTATTATTGTTTGTTACAATAATGAATATTGTTGTAAAATTACGTTTTTTAAAAAGAAGTATATAAATAGTTATATTTTTAATGTATTTTTTAAATAAGAATTTTTTTCATGTTTATTTAAATTTGATACTATGTTATATATATATATTTTTTAAATTTAAACTAATAAAAATAAACACGTAAATATTCTGATCGTCTCTGCCTATCAAATATATTCTAACTTTTGCCACAAGTGTCATGCATGATATGAAGGAATGCCTAAGGACCATGTATATAAATTCGTCGTATAAAATGAAATTTAAGGAGACATTATATGATATAGCAGAATACTAAATGTATGGAACTGAACTAATGAAGAGTTACGGTTGAAATATATAATACAAATGGTTTCGTGAAGTGCCTTTCAAATTCATTGGATGATGATGAAGTCAATAAATGTATATGTAGAGGAACATTCATATATGGAAAAACATGGTGACGGGACGACCCATTACTCACTGGACAACTGGCCTCAACAGACATACATTAAATTTCTAACACAGTAGTTCAGATTTCAGAACCAGAATTTACTGCCATCCATCCTTCCTTGAAACTGGCTTTACTCAGTGATTGCTCATTGTAAAATAATTTTCCTAACAACTAACATTTTAACTGTAGTCGGACTAATCTCTTTGATTTTTGTACTTCACATGAAAACACTAAACCACTCAATAAAAAAAAATTGTGATAAAATCACTCATCATAAAAATTTAAATTGATAAAAAAATAACATATGAATGATTATATATATTTAATATTTTTTTAAACAAAAACTTTTTTGTTTGATTTTTTTAATACATTTTTTTAATTTATTTTATATTATTTTTTTATTTTTAAAATTTTGATATCATATCATAAAATCACTTATTTTAAAAATTAAACTAATTAATAAAAGAATACAACATAAATAATTATATATCTAACAAAAATTTTGGCTGAAATGCTAGGTTTTTTCATCCTATACTGCTTGAACTTAATATATATTTTGGTACCACAAACACCTAGCTGTTCATTTTTATATTTGACGCACCTCTCTTTTCTTTACAAATCAAAACTTGAATAATATACAAATCTTTCGTGATGGGTGAAAATAATATGATTTTTTTTCTTGTTGAAGTGAGTAAAAAATATGAACGATCATGCGTTACGTTATTAATTGCACTTTTTTACACACTTTATTTTCTTCTTTATTCGTATATTTTCTAACGGCCAAGTCCTATGTGGTAGCTATCTCTTTCGTGCATATTAATTGCACGACGACCAACTTGGCTGTGATTTGGTGGAACATGCAGATATATATAGGGTTTATATATAAATACTACGTTCATGTACAGCACAGTGTAGTAACTAATTAGCTATCAGTATTATTATATATCTTTTTTTTTTTGGTCTTGGTATTATTATGTTATCAATGTAGTAGTTCCTTTCAAAATTAAAATTTTTGTACGGAATTTACTTCTTGATTAAAAAAAAAGAATAGAAAACACCAGAAAGTTGGGTATGCCATTTGTAGGCAATGCCCATTATTGTAAAAGGAATATAGGCTTCTACATTGGAAGCAACAGCATATAGTGACATATTATGGTTCAGGGAGATCTATATGAGTTGGTGCTACTAGTCAAGCTTCCAAATTTTGAAATCTGAGTGGGACAGAGCAGAGCTGTGTGGTCAAAATACCAAAAAAAAAAAAAGTGGAGGTGGAGAACGGGTTATTTAATTTTTACCCCTGAAAAGATGTAGAGCACGTGAAAAAACAAGGTAGTAAAATTCAAAATGTTTTTAAATTATATATAATACTACTATATATTTGCCATTTAATTAAAAAAAAGATATAGTTTTATATTTTCTATCTTGGTCAGCGAATCTGCAGATGCCAAAATCCGAAGGCAATGTTATGACAAGGGGCGTGGGATGAATTAATTACACATACATTTGAAGAACGCATCGAGCAATAAATGAAAAATAAAGTGACTGTGCAGTGGGATATGGCTGTATTCAGATTAAGACAAATAATTGGTCGAGTTTTTGGTGCAGTAACAATCCATTTATCTCGTGATCAGCAACTAGATTTAAATTTAAAATTTGGTTGAGACTAAGATAGGAATTGATTTTTTAAAAGTGCTGTATGTGTAATTATGTAGTGTGCATGAATTTGTGATAATGCAATGTCTAAAAGTGGAAGCTATTCAACTCATTAGACTAAAAAAAAAAGATAAATATATTAAAAAAACCTTTTTTTTTAAACATACACATCTAGTCTACGTATTAAAATAAAATTTTAATTATTTTATTTTTTTATCAATGATTTCTAAAATAAAAAAAAGAAAAATATATTAAAAAATACATATAATATTTTCTTTAATTTTTCATATGCATTAAGAATAAAAAAAATCAAAAGTGGTTTTAACCATTTTTGACTTTTGAGTGTGTATTTACGAGTGTATTAATTTCTCTTGTATGCTTAGATTAAAATTGAAAATTTATTATTTTTCTGGGCATAACAGTGAAAATTATTGTTTCCCTATTACCAATTTTCTTCTAGTTTTTGGTAGTTTGTGCCTTTGTGAGATTAAGCCCATAAGAAATTTTTCTTGTGCTTTGGTCTATGTGCAGTTTTTGGTTTCCCTACCTGTGAAATCTTGAAGCTTACACGGCGGATTGAATAGATGGTAATTAACTTAAAGCCCAATGGACTTGAAACTTGAAAGTGCTTTCAAAACACAAGAGCCCAATGCATATGATATAGCTAGTTTACTTGGTCAACAAGTGACACTTTGGTAGTAAAATTAGATTGGTGCAGTGCAAGCGTGCAGCAGGTAGTATGGATGTTTAAATCCAAACCGATTTAAATTAAATCGTTCATCTAATTCAATTTAAACCGAAAATTGATTAAAATTGCACTAATTTGGATTTGATTGGATTCTATTTTTTGGAAACCGCTGGATCGGATCGGATTTCGGATCTACTTTTCATAACCAATCAATTCCAATTCAAACCACACAATGTACTATAATATTATTATTTTATTACTATATTTACAATTACACTTATAACATGTTCAATTTATTATACATTTTTATGTTATTCATGTATTATTATTATTTAATAAATATTTTATGTCCAAAATGTTATTTATTTATTTATTTTAACTAACCTATAATTTTATTTCTATTGTTATGTTATTGTTGACTTTTTAAGATATTGTTGAGACTTGTTATGTCATTGTTAATTAATTAAAATTTGATATTGAGACTTGTTATATGTATTTAATGTTTTTAATTTACAAAACCGCAAATTCAATCCAATTCAAACCTCTTAAAATTGGATCGGATCGGATCGGATATTTTTAAAAACATCATCCAATTCAAACTGCACCACAAGTAAATTAACGTTCGGATCAGATGAGTTTTTGGCTCAAAACCGATCCAAACCGCACCGCGAACACTCCTAGCAGTTAGTTTACTAGTCTGTTTAAATAAATATCAAAAATTCGAATTTGTACATGCAGTAACTCATTGGCCAATAATAAACCCTTAAATAGAGTTTAGTATCGTGGCAGATTAGTCTTTGACCTTCTGGATTAGAAGATACCGTAGAAAATAAAAAATATTAGAATAATTTTTCTAAAGGGACTAATATATATATATATATATATATAATTCTAGAATACGAAAAAAAATAAAATTAAATAGGACTAATATAAAAATTAAAAAGTTATATACATAAAAAAATTTAAATTGGAGATCCATTGCCCCTTCAAATGTATGAGGCTCCGCCCCTGTTCAAGATTACAATTCTTTCAATTCAACTAATGATGATGTTCACAAAAATTGTATTATTTGAAACTGATGACCATTATGCTCAAGACTGTTTTTGCATGTATATATATGCGAATTATTTATAGTATCTTCTTGTTAACAATGTACGCCTACAATTAATTAATAATATGACACACACGCACCTACACATGTACATCATATTACAGTATTATTACTAGGGATTAGGCGTGGCAGCAGCATTGTCCAATTACGAACAAGAACATCTAATAAATTGGGACTTATTGATGCAGTGTATGTGGTGTTACTCACGTGCGTGCATGATGAATTCACGTGCGCACTGTTGTGCTGGTTACTATGTTTTAATTTGTAGTAGCATTTATTATTTACAAAACTCCGACAGAAAAGTTTTTTTTTTTTGGTGATAGAAGGGGGGTTAAACACCCCAGCAAAGGAAAGAAAAACAAAACAAAGCAGAAACTAATTAAGTTCCCCTAAGTCTAAGGGTTCCTATACAATCACATAGCAAGGTATAGCTTATATCAGAAGGGATGCTATCAAAAATATGTAGTCCAAGAGGGAGATCTTGTCCCTTCTTGGCTAGTTGGTCAGCCACCATATTAGCTTCGCGAAAGACATGCACCCAAGAGACTTGTTGGATGCGAGCTGCTAGAACTCGGATATCCTGGATCAGAGAGGCACAGTGGTGGCCTGGGAAACTCCCATTCTTGATGAAATCAATAGCCGCCGCCGAATCAGATTCAACCACCAGATTCTGGTAACCATTTCTAGTAGCAATATTCAGCCCATGGATGATCGCCCATAGCTCCGCGTGCATAATCGAGCAGTTACCCAAATTACCTGAGAAGCCCTTTAAGTATCTCCCAGCAGAGTCTCTAAATACTCCCCCACAAGCGGCGTTGCTTCTATGGTTATACCAGGACCCGTCAACATTCAACTTGATACAATCACCCTTCGGTCTCGACCATCTGACAAGATACCCGCTAGTATCTTGGTTGTTTCTAGGATTCAGGTTGCTATTTGCCACCTTCAAGAATTCCTCGGCTCTCGCTCGGATTTGGTAGCTCGCACTAGTAGCATCGACGATCTCCCCATTGAATACCAGTTTGTTCCTGAAATACCATATAGACGAGATAGCTACTCCAAAGAGGCAGGACCAAAACTTGTTCGCAGTAAGGTTTAAAGTTAACCAATCATGGAGACTGCTATTGAAGAAAAAGTTGATGCCATTAGGTGGGAGAAGTTTCCGCCACACACTTCTTGCATAAAAACAATCTCTGAGGAGGTGGAGGGTTGATTCTTCAGCTTGTCTACATCGTGGACACGCATTGTCTGTAGTTAAATGTCTGCGACTTCTTTCCCCATTAATAAGGATTGCATTGTGGGTAACCAGCCAAAGAAACGTTCTCACACGCTCAGGGCCCTGCCACATCCAAACTAACCGGAAGTTCCTGTTGGGTGAAACTAGGGTGTTCCTGAGGTTTTGATAAGCTGTTTTGATGCTGAAATGACCATCCGAAGAGGGTCCCCAGGCTATGCAGTCAGCTTCCTTCCAAGGAGATGGCGGGGAAATAGGTACGATCTTTTTGACAATATCCTCCGGAAGTGACTCTTGGAGCTTTCTGATATCCCACTGCCCTGAAACATCAAGGAAGTCTATTAGCATATCAGACAAGTTGACATTATTACTAACCTGGTCTGTCGTCTCACTCAAGCTTCCTACACCCGGAATCCAATTATGCTCCCAGAAACGAATGTGGGCACCATCCCCGACTCTCCAAATGCAGTTCTTTTTGACATTGTCCCAGGAAGAGCAGATTCCCTTCCAAAGATTTGAACTGTTCCTCCTCCTTTCCACTTTGGGAATGATATCTGTGCCGCTGTTATACTTTGATCTCAGAACTCTCACCCACAGAGCCTCCTTTTTTTCAATTAGACCCCATCCCGCCTTCATCATGAAGGCCTGATTCATTTGGCTTGCATGTCTAATACCCAGGCCTCCACAACTCTTGGGTTCACAGACTTTCTTCCAGCTAAGGAGATGGACTTTCTTCACTTGTTCTGTATTTCCCCAGAGGAAATTCCTACAAATACGGTCAATAGTATTACAGGTAGCAGAAGGTAAAATAGCAGATTGCATATTATATAAAGGCATAGATGAAAGGACAGATTTCACCAGGGTTACTCTTCCAGCAAGAGACAGAGAGGAAGCTTTCCAATTATTTAGTCTGGCTTGGAGCTTGTTAATGATGCCATCAAAAGTATGTTTGGTAACCTTCGAATGCAAAATAGGAACTCCCAGGTATTTGCCCAGATCATCCGTTCTGGCAAACTGCAAAGCATTACTCAGCTCTGTGCGTACTGTGTGGCCTACATTTTTTGAGAAGAAGACCCTAGTTTTCTCTCTATTGATGCTTTGACCCGAACTAGTACAGAAGGCCTCGAGACACTTATTAATGATATTAGCTTGATCTGTATTAGCCTCTGCAAATAAAATAAGATCGTCTGCGAAACACAGGTGCGAAATAGGGGGACCATCCTTTTTGAGACGAATTGGTTTCCAAACCCCAAGATCTACTGCAGCATTAATAAGTTGCGAGAGCCGTTCAATACAAAGCACAAAAATGTATGGGGAGATGGGGTCCCCCTGTCTAATACCTCTGGATGGTGTAAATTCTTCCAGTTCCTCCCCATTCCACAGAACCCTCATCTTGGCAGTCGAGATGCACGAGAGAGTAAGGTTTACAAGGTTTTGGGGAAAGCCAATGTCTTCAAGGGTCTCCTTGATAAAGCACCACTTCAATCTGTCATATGCCTTTTCCAAATCAATCTTGATAGCCATCCATCCTTTCTTCCCTTTCTTCTGCCTCATAGAGTGGATAACCTCTTGGGTGATGATGATGTTGTCGGAACTTTGCCTTCCAGGGACAAAACTGCACTGGTTAGGCATAACTAATTTGTCCATCACTTTCCTTAACCTGTTTGCGATGATTTTGGTGACCACCTTGTAAGACACATTACAGAGACTTATGGGCCTCAGCTGCTTTAAATGCGTAACCGGTTCCACCTTAGGGATGAGAGTGATTAGTGTCTCATTAATCTCCTTGATCTTGCTCGGGTCATCAAACACTTTCTTGGTCAAATCACAAACATCCGTACCAACTTTGTTCCACTGATTTTGGTAGAAAATAGCTTGGAGTCCATCCCTGCCAGGAGCCTTCCAACTACCCATACCAAACAAAGCATCTCTAACTTCCTCATTTGTCACATTATAGGCCAGGATGTTATAATCGGAGCTATTCATAGTTGGAAAACTATTATTTAGAATGAAAGGGGTATAGCCTCCGCTGTCAGTGTAGAGATTTTTAAAGAAAGTGGTGGCCATCTCCTCCAGAGCAGACTTATCTGCTACCCAGTCCCCGTCATCATTTTGCATCTCGGTGATCTTGTTTCTCCGTCTTCTAATCATAGTAGACCCATGGAAGAATTTGGTATTGCGGTCCCCAAAATTGATCCAGTTAGTTCTAGCTTTTTGAAACCATAACATCTCCTCTTGAAGGAGAATATTCTCATATTCCATCCACAACTCTTTCTGCAGCTTTTCCAAGTAGTAGTTTTGGGAGAATCCTAACCTATTAGTAATCCCCTGGAGCCTTCGGAGGATTCTGTTTTTCCGTTTAAAAATATTACCAAAGACTGAATTATTCCACTCCTTTATTTTGTTTTTGAAATCTGCTATTCCCTTATCCCAAGAGTTTCTGACATTCCAAGCGTTATCAACCAAGTTTCCAAATTCCGGATGGGTGATCCAGGCTGCAAGAAAACGGAAGGGCCTTCTCCCTCTGTTCTGTGAGACAGCCTTAGAGAGTTGCAAACATATAGGAGAGTGGTCTGATTTGAGCATAGGAAGGTGTTTAACATACGCTTCAGGGAAAGCAATTTGCCATTCCAGGTTGCTCAGGCCCCTGTCTAGTCTCTCCGCCAGGTCCCCTCTTTTCCATGTGAAGGGCCAACCTGAGTACCCCAAGTCCACCAGGCCACAGGTCGAGACACAATTCTGGAACTCCTTACAGGCACTTTGGTTATTAACTGAACTCCCCCCACGTTTTTCATGATTATGCAGCATAGCATTGAAATCCCCCAACAGGCACCAGGGGAGATTCACATTCCTTGCATACGATTCAATAGAACTCCACAGGGCTCTTCTGGTCACCCTTTGGGGGCTACCATACACTACAGTGAGAAGCCAGGGGCTTGAGTTCCTCCCAGAGACTTGTAGATGGACAAATTGTCTATCCTGCTCCACCACATCCACATTCCAAATAGAGGAGTCCCAGAGGCACCATATACCCCCAGAGTGACCCATAGCATCTACCACAAAGGATTTGTCAAAACCCATCTTATCACGAATCTGTTTACCACGATTTCCACTGACATGAGTTTCTAACAGGAAGAGGAGATTTACCTCATACTCGTGACGCAGGTCCCGAATAATTGAAGGGAAGGCTTTACTGCCAGCACCTCTACAATTCCAGCATATAATATTCATTATCAAGAAACCTGGGGAAAATAGCCACCGACGGCCAGCCTACTTGCGAACAGAGGTCCCCTGTTCCGGCCCTATACGGCCCTTGGAGGACGCCTCCTCCTTGCTGTCCCTGCTAGTAGCCTCTATCATAAGGACATCAGCTTGCTTCACATGGTTTCTTAGAGGCTCACCACCCCCTGAACGGTCACCGGTTGGAAATTGAGTTAACTCCGAATTAAATAGCATATTTTCTCGAATGGCATGTTGATCCAGACTCATTTGGGCATTTTTTGAAGAGTTGAAAGCTTCCCATTTCTCTCGTTCCATCCTCCTCATATAATCCCTAACCACAAGTTCCATGCCTTCGCGTTCAAGATCAGTGTCTTTCCCTTTGTAGACCTTCGGTTGTGATTCCAGACCTTTAGGGTTGGGGGAAACAGGAACCGGGTTTTTCTCCTTATTTCTTGGGTGGGTTGGTTTTCCATCTGGGTCGGGTAATCCCTTTGGGGGAGGGTTGACTTTTTTTTTATTTTGGGGGTTCTTTCCAGCCCCATGTTTCAGGATTCTTTTTTGGACTGCTGGGGTCTTGCCCAAGCCATATTGGGCTTGTGTTTGCTTCAGCCCAACATCTTCTATATCCTTTTGGACATACTCGTCATTTTCCTGGCTTCCCCGTGTTTCCTCCGAATTATCCTCATTTAAGGCCGTGAAACGAGACCCAATAGGATCTTTCCTCCTTGACAACCCGTCCCTCTCATCATTAATTGTAATGATCTGCCTTTGATTGCCATGATATTGTTGCTGTCCCGTTGGGATCTTCTTTTTATTATTGAATCTTTTTACCATCATCCAAGGCCCAAAGTCAGGGGTATTATGCCCGTTTCCATGCATATCATTATTATGCTGATTCTGCGAGGATCCCGGCTTTCTATTTTGGGCATCACCATGGCCAGCTGTTCTGTCCACCGGGGGATTGCTTCCGGCGACGTCACCATCCATGGGAGGTTCATTTGTTGAGGTGTTTTCGGAGCACTGATCTGATCTGTGTCCATATCTGCCACAGGAAAAGCAAATTTGATACAAACCTTCATACTCAAGATGTAGCTCACAACCAAGTACCGAGATGCGTGGAACTAGTTGTTTAGCCAGATCGATCTCCACGCATATACGGGCAAATTTTCCCCTTGAATGGATAGACGTAGTTCGATCGATTTTGAGCATATTGCCAATGGCTGAGCCTACCCTCCAAAGGAATCGGTGGTTATAAAGTTCTATGGGGAGATTCGGAATGCGGATCCACGCAGCAATTTTTGTTGCTTCTGTAGTTTCTGATAAGAAAAACGGTCTCCATCTCTGAACAATAAGATAGTGCCCAGCGACCATCCAGGGCCCTTCCATAAGCGCGTGGGTGTAGTCTTCCTCATCTGAAAAATGAACCAGAAAATAATCACGATTCATATCAATAACATGAATTTTACCTTTACCTTCCCAGTCTCTACGAAGACGTTGCTCCATAAAGGCGAAAGTCACACGCTTCCCCAGAACTTTGACCATCAGAGCATTCTTCCATGGCTTACACCACTCCTCAAATTCCTCCTTTGAGACTGGAATCGTAGGACATGGATTAAAAGGTTCTTCACCATTCACCCCATCATTATCCTCTTTATACCACTTGTCCTCCGGGTTAGGTTCCTCATCGTCCATGATGGACGAGGACTCGTGATCGCCTTCCAATCCAGGCCCGGTCAGTAGTGATTCCTTATATGAACATTTATGGAGCGGTATGTTTCTCTCCTCAACTGGAACAACGTCCATGCAATCCGGAGGATGATTAAGGTTCACCTCTCCTCGCGTTTTAACTTTTTTAGTACTTCTTTGTACTAGATCGTCTTCTTGCGTAGAAACCCTAGCAGAGCGTTGTTCAGACATTCTTTGACAGCTCTCCGACAGAAAAGTTTAGCATTGACCACATGAAATGAAAACAATGCTATATATTCGGCGTTGTTTGATTGGATCTTTGCACACCACACACTCCATGTGTCGTCTTTAGAGTGGCAAAGCGGGCTGGCCCGTCCCGTCTCGCCCCGTCAAAGTCCATCCAAATATAGGGCGGGGCAAATTAATATAGGCTCAACTTGTTACTCCGTCCTGCCAAAGGGCCGCCAGCCCGCCTCTTTTTTTTTTTGAAATATTTTTTAACTATATATAAAAATTTAACCATATTTTTCAATTTATCGTACTAACTAACTACTAACAATTATTTTATTTTATAATAAAATTATTTTATTGAATTAATTTTTTAACATATAAAGTAATATCTTAAATTAATTATTAATTCATAAAAAATTTATAATTAACTATTATAACTCTTTTCATTAAAAATAACATAACAAATAATAAATATCAAAGTCTCAAACATAAGTGGCTAAGTGCATAACAATAATAAAACAAATACATAATCCACACATAAATTCTACTATAATTAAACAAAACACACAACATAATTCATAAATTAACAAGACACCCAAAACAATCCTTAAATCAATCCACATAAATCAATTATCAACTTCTAAATCAATAAAATTTGAATCTGATTCGGAAGTTGAAACACCACCTGCCTAACACCTTGAGGATTCACATCTTCACCTTCACCTACAATTAGAAGAATATCCAAATTTAGAACAAGATATAAATACTTAAATATTATATAAATATTAAATTAGTAACTGACAATCTAATTACCATCAACAAAGCCTTTATTCCAATTGCGAGTACAAATCACAGCTTCAACATTTTCTGGCAATATTCGACTTCTATATTTGTTAATGACATGAGCTCCAATACTAAAGGCAGATTCCGATGCAACCGTAGTAATTGGAATACTCAATAAATCACGTGCCATGATTGATAGCTTCGGATAACGACCCTCATATAATTTCCACCATTTCAAACATCTAAATCTTCAAAGCAATCCTTTGACAAAAGTGGCTCCTCCAAGTATGTATCAAGTGGATTCTTTCCACTAGAGACCTCAGCTTGATGGTTACGTTTCATCAATTTCTAGCAAAATAGAAATAATCACATCTTGTTAAGATAGAATAATGACAATCAATAATATAAGAGAATTAAAATATGTTAAACAGTACTTACGCCAACAATCGCAAGTCGCTTCTTGCTTGCACTTTCAGGAGTATGGGTCATGGATGAAGACTGAATACTAGGTCCTTGTGCTTCAACAGTTGGAGGAAAATTCTTGTCATATTTTTCAAAAAGCTTGTATAATTTCTTTTTCACCTGTTCCACCTTTCCTTTTGCAGTCTCAGTATCAATCTTTTCATACATAAGCTCTAAAGTAGAAATCTTAAGGATCAAGAATAGCACCAAATGCAAGAATGACACTATACTTTTCCCAATACTTCTTAAATTTGTTCATCATCTTTTCTCCCATGCTCCTTAGAAGCTCATCTTCACTTCTCAAACTTTCCATCAAAACACATTGAATATGATAGACTTGTAGAAAATACAAATTCGAAGTTGGGTAAGATGTACCAGAAATCAAATTAGTAGTTTCATAAAAAGGGTATAAAAATTCACATATCCTTTCAGCTCTCCCGCATTCATCAACCGAAAGACAATACTTATAAGCATGATCAGTTGCCTTCAAATACTCAAAGGCCTTCCGACACTTGATAGCACTTTCGAGCATAATGTACGTAGAATTCCATCGAGTAGTAACATCTAGATGCAACCCACTTGTAAAATTCAAATCAGGAATCGCAGAAACACATTCTTTAAACCTTATCATTCTACTTTCAGATCCCCTTACATATTTCACACTTTTCCTAATCTTATCCAATACATCATGAGCAAATTTTAATCCATCTTGTACAATAAGATTCAAGATATGAGCAGAAGAACGAATATGAAAGAACTCCCCATCACACAACAACTAATCATGCATATTTAATGTACTTTTCAAATGATCTTGACATGTATCATTAGCAGATACATTATCCAGTGTAAGAGTCATAATCTTCTTTTCAATTCCCCACTCATTTAAAAGTTTAAAAATCTTGGAAGACAATTCAAATCCCGTGTGAGGAGGAGGCATATGACAAAAACTCAATATTTTACTTTACAATTTCTAATTTAAATCAACAAAGTGAGCAGTTAAGCATAAATAACCCTCTGTAGTGATCGATGTCCACAAATCAGAAGTCAAACAAATTCTATTGGGAATGGCTACTAAAGTACTTTTAAGCTTTTCTTTTTTCCTTGTGTAAATTTTCAGCACATCCTCTTTAAGAGTATTTCTAGTAATCAGGCCTAGAGTTGGACTGATGTATTTTATCTAATTCCGAAATTTTTTATTATCAACAATAGAGAAGGGAACATCACAATCAATCACAAAGGCAGCAAACATCTCACGTGATACATGATTATCTATCTTGAGAGCCCCCATTTTATTTTGCATTTCTATCAAAGTTTGACCAATATCCTCAAAGTCTATTTTCACGCACCTGTCTAAATGACGCTTAAGTGACGATGTCCCATATTGTTTACCACCAGCCTTGAACTTCTGTTTGCATCCATCACATTGAGCACGATCTATACCATCATCACCAGGTCCAAGCTTTGTGAAATATCTCCACACATCAGATGTTGTTGCCTTCGTCTTTTTCTTTTTAATATCTTCTGCCGTTTCAGATGTTTCCATATTTTCAAGATTTTGTGTTACTTTCCACTATCAACTTCCATAGAGAAAGGGTAATCCATAGCAAAATCAACAATTCAACCTAAATAACACAAATACATCAGAACAAGTATGAAAGAAGCTAAGCAGAGGAACTAAACCATCAATAATTTTCAATAATGTTGAATCAAAAATTCAAAACAAATACACCAAGCATCCCTTTAAGGCAAAAATCATTAAAGCAACGAATTAAAACAGAAATACAGAATGCATATCAAAGAATGCATATCAACATAAATAAGAAATTAAGAATAAACAGTCAATAGCATATTCAATCAAGCTACCAAGCCACCAAACTAGTTTCGATGTTTGAATTCATTCATAAATTAGAAGTTAATTAGCATTTTAAAAATAGGAGAAAGAAGTTGTCCACAAAAGTATGAAAGAATCTGTCCAGAACCAATCAACCACAAAAACAAGTTTCCTAAACAAATTCACAAAATTCAGTGTCCAGTGAAACAAGTTTCCTAAACAAATTCACAAAAAATTTGATAAGCATGAAAGAATCTGTCCAGAACCAGTCAACCACAAAAAAAAGTTTCCTAAACAAATTCACAAAATCTAGTGTCCAGTGAAACAGGTTTCCTAAACAAATTCACAAAAAATTTGATAAGCATGAAACAAGCTGTCCAGAAGACCAGAACCAGTCAACCACAAAAACAAGTTTCCTAAACAAATTCACAAAAAATTTGATAAGCATGAAATAAACTGTCTAGAACCAGTCAACCACAAACACATGAATATAATTCATGATTATATGATATATCCATAACAAAAAATAATGAATAGGTAAACTCAGTAACTCACTAAACTGTAATCACAGTTCCTTATTTAAAAAAAAAGAAAATAAATAACTTCACTTACTGAGTTTGAAACACAGCCGTCAAGAAGTAGAGGAGAAGAGAGGAGGGTGCCGAGAATCCGCCGGAGGTCGGACACAGAACCGTCGAGACCCGAGAGGCAAAGGAGGAGAGAAGAGGTGAGGACGGGCGAGAATCGCACGAGACAGGGACCGGCGAGTGGGAGACCACGGCGATGAAGGAAGTGCGATTCGGTGAGGCAGCAACTGGCGACTGGGAGACCGACGGGCTGAAGAAAGTCGAGGCCTTGAGGACGAGGCGATGCTCAGGGTCTCAGGGACAGGTATTCACCGACTCAGCCACTCAGGGTCAGGGTCTCACTCTCAACTCTCATTCTCTCAAGGAGTCAAGGTCAGGGTCTCAGGAAAGCTGGGAAAGTGGAAAGGGAAAATGGGAAATTAGGGCCGGCTGTGTTGATTGTGGGAACTGGGAAGGATGAACAAGGAAGAGTAAAAAATTTTTATTTATATGATAGGTAAAATTACAAAAATGTCCTTTAAAAAAATAAGATACCAGCCCGCCGGGCCAGCTTGCCCCACCCCGCCCTGGCCCGCGGGTTTGGCGGTAAGGTTTAGGCGATTTTTTAAATTTTGGCGGGTTCAAATTCTCGGCCCGACCCGCCTTTTTTGGCGGTTTCGGCGGTTCGACCCGTTTTGCCACCGCTAGTCGCCTTACCACCACTCAACTTTCTTGTTTTTAGTTGTTTATTATAGAGTACGCCTTTCTTGAATCTTGACCATTTCAACTTTCTTTGACCGTTTCCGCTAACTTTCTATGAGTAATAATATACGCCAAATGATACATGTATATTAAAAGAGAAAATATGAGGAGGCAATATTATTAATATATAATATGTATAATAGGATTAAACTGAAATTAAAATTAAAATATAGATAATTTATTAATTTTAAATATTTATTAATTTAAATTTTAAAATAAATTAGAATTGCGTTAATTATAGGAAAACAAAAATTAATATTCTTTTTTTGAATAGTGTTACCATTCAATAATGAAGACCCTCTCTCTCTCAGCGGCGGTACCTCATTCTCTCCTTTTCTCGTCTTTTTTCATTAGGAAATGTTCCGTCTGACGTCATTGTCCACACCGGCGAACGCCCAGCAGCGCCTACCGATCTGGTGGGTCTTTTTCGTGGCACCGCATCAACTCAGACCTGGAACAATTCCGTCGCAGTCGGCGTGTGCCTTCCTTCGAACGTCGACGGCACAAGAGAAAGGGATGATAAGTGTTTGTCCTTTGATACGTCTATCGCCGTGTGGACGTTCTTAAATGGAGTGCCCTGTCGTTTAACTGCCGTGTCATATTTCATTTTTCGTCGGTGATCACAATTCATTGAAGCCACATGAAAACGCTCCCAACCATTTCGTCGCCGAGAGTGAACAATCTAATAAGGTGAGCAACGTTCATTGAAACATTGTTAACGGATGGTTATTTCCATACGATTTAGATGTTTATAGTCAGTGCAAGTGGAGTGTTTTACTTTATGTTAACTGCTTATCTAGATGGAAAACAAAAGAGAAAATTCGGACACCGCATTGCACTTAGGGTATGACCTATATTCGACCTCCAAATTCACAACTAAGCTGCATAAGAATCATGCTATTTTATGATTTTTGCTGTATATAAAGTCCATTATTCTTTATGTTCATGTACCTACATGCTTTGTAAACTCTAATCTAATATTTGATTTTTGTTTTCAGGTTGCCAACTGATGTTAATCACAAGAGGAAGGCAATCGAGAGAGAAACATTTTCGAATGAGTCAAAAAGTTGCTCTACTCTGATCCCAGTTATGACTTATCTTTCTTGCAACAAGGAAAAATAAAAGAACTTAAAAGTTGAAACTAATTTAATGCAGTTATAATTTGTGCAGTTTCAGTGTAGATTAAAGGATCATAATTGAATCCCCCAAGATCAAATCATATAATGTAGAATTTGGCTCTTTTTTCAGATTTTAACAAACTTCAGATTCAGATTTTATCAGTTGTACCTCATTTTAGGGTAGGCTTAGGGATTAAGGAAAGTTTTAAGTTATTATGAACCATGCTTTAGTTATCTACAAAAATCAAAAGGATTATTAGTTTATTTTTTTATTGTTGCATATTCATCTTGATGTTTTGATGTCCTTTTATTTTAATCTAGAATATGCCTCAGTCATTCAACCTTTGATTTCAATTTTGTCTATGTCAAGAAAAAATTATTTATCTCCCACTTATATTTTTAGAACCTTGAAAGTTTATAGTTTTTAACTTCATTTAAAAAATTTGAAAATATTTTAAAGATATTATAAATTTATTTTCATGTCAGTAGAATTGATATTTCTAAGAACTAATTTTTTTTAGATTATTTTTTAAGAGATATTAATTAGAACATAATAAAAATAAAAATTGTTACCCATTTTCTTTATGTCCATTTTACCTAGAATTTCTTCAAATATTGCTTATTAGCTCAAACGATGAACAAAAAATTTGTAAGATTGAGTTGTTTCTGATTTATGCTAAATTTATAAAGTGAAAGATTTATTTTTAAAACTCTTATATAAGAGACATGTATAAATATAGATAAGTCACAAGAACAACACCTTGGCTATAGTACAGTGTTTTATAATACAATGAAATTTTTAGTATTTACATTACTTGTTAAATTAAGGATCATACACTTTGAAAACATTACAAAACTTAAAAGATCTTATAAAACTATAATACTATACACAGAAAATCAAATCAATCAATCAAACAACAGAATTTTCGGATCCTTTCTTCAATCTAAGAGTTCTTTGTGTCATTCTTTTGTTAAACATATCATCCACCATAGTTCTTACAACAGCACATAGATTCTCCAACACTTGTAGCTTTGTTTGCATTTCCTTGGCAGTAACATCTGAATCCTCAACAATAACTTAAGCAACAGAATTATTGATCTCCTTCACCTCCTTTAACACAGGAATTTTTTCCATTATTTGTTCATTGATCTTGAAATTAAGTGTCACAATCAAAGAACCATCAAAGCCACCTAAAATTTCTCTTAACTCCATATATGGCTTATTATAACAACATGATGTTCGTTTTTATAAGTATTTGGATGGTTATTTTATTAGACATAATGGATGGTCATTTTGAGTATATAATACCACTTACTGCATTGATAATATGATTAATTTACAGACAAATGTAGGATGTTCATGTCTACAAATAATTAGATGTTCACAACCACTGTATACATGAATGGTTGGTCTTGGAGCTTCACTGCGTGTTTCTTCTAGCATCTGTTCAAAACAACTCACGAAAACTTGGCTTAAGGTCACAGTTCATGAATTCAATGCTTAACGAATTCAAGTTAGTCCACTTTATAAAACGAAACAAAAATCCCTAAATAAAGACATAAATACACGGATGTTCATTTTAATACGAATCTAGATTATTACTTTCATTAACAAAATGGATGTTCACTTTGATTCATTTGTTAGTATGTCATGCGACCAACATATTCATAAAAAACTCAAAAGGATAAAATACTCTAACCAGTCCATAATCCAAGCAAGCATATCCAAAGACTCTAACTAGTACATAAGCCAAACAAGCATATCCAAAGTTCCACCCTAATATAACTATGCTACTTTTTTCTGCCCTAAGATAAACTATCTCTAGAACAAGAAGCAACAGAAAGACGAATCATGAAACGAAAAAATTAACCCACTAACCCTGGATGGTCGATGACGTTCAGGTGTTGCTGATTGTGTCGGCCCCGGAGAGTGTTCCACATCAGGTAGCGACGCAAGGCTCAGATGTTCAGCCGCAAACGGTGCGACGGGGTTGTTGCCAGCAGCTGGATTCGCGCGGGGATTGGACGCTGCAGATCGGGTCAGAGGTGACGGCTCTACCATGTCGCACGACAACGTACTTGTTGGATGTTCAGCGCCGATGGCGCGATTCCTGTGCTGCCAGCGACGGAGGATGTACGCAAAGACGGGTGGGCGATGCTGTTCTCATCGGAGCTGATGCGGGTTGCAAAGCAGGCGGCGGCACGGTGGGGGGATGTTGAGCAGCGATAGTGGCGTGTTTAGGGCATGTTGCTCAGCCCTCACAGTGCCTAGCAAAAGCTGCCAGCAACAGAGGACGTGTGCGAGTGAGGTTGGCCACTGAAGTCATGTGTGTCAGGGACGCAGTTCGAAGGTCACGCGACGGTTGCTGGGAACGGGATGTTCAGCTTCGCCAATGGGGGTTTTAGGTGGTAGCGTTGCTTCCGTTCAGAATTGAGGAATTGGAGAAAATTTAAAAATAGGAGTTAAAACAAAACTGAACAGACAATTAGGTTAATTAGGGTAAAAAATGGGTTTTTCCTTATTTTTAATTTAGGGTAAAAAACATAAATAAGCCAAGGAGAGAATAATTTTACACAAATCAGCCAAAGCAAAATCTGATTCATCAATCAACCAAACTACATTTACATGTAGTTCAAACCTACCTGTTTCGAACTTGGATTGCATGTAATTCGAATCACATAGATTCGAATTACTCACTGACACTCAAAGCAACATAATTCGAATTCAGTTGATTCGAATTAGGCAGCAACATGTAATTCGAATCAAGTTGATTCGAACTACTTTCATGCACGCCATTCAACGTAATTCGAAGTGGATTAATTCGAACTACACCTGGATATTTTTTTTATAAATTTTTTTAATAAATTTATTTAAATTATACTACAAAAAAATATTTTATTCTATACAAAATAATTTAAAAATGGCTTTAAAAGATGTTAGGAGTATTATAAAAATTTGTAATGTCTTAATGACTTAGGATATTAAAAAAATACTCTACATAGTCAATAATAATTTAAAAATTAAAATAAATATAATTATAACAAGTATTTACCTAAATTACTAGAATATTATAAACTTTTATAGTATTTCTAACATTTTTAAGCCCTTTTTGTAAAATTTTTTGCATAGAAAATGGTTTAAAATAGCTTAAAATGCCCTTTATTCTATGCAAAACAATTTAAAAAAATGGCTTAAAAAATGTTAGAAGTACTATAAAAATTTGTAATGTCCTAATGGCTTAAGACATTAAAGAAATACTCTACATAGTCAATAATAATTTAAAAAATAAAATAAATATAGTTATAATCCGTATTTACCTGAAATACTAGAATATTACAAACTTTTATAGTACTCCTAACATTTTTTAAGCCATTTTTCTAAATTATTTTGCATAGAAAATTGCTTAAAATGGCTTAAAATGCCCTTTATTCTATGCAAAATAATTTTTAAAAAAATGGCTTAAAAAATGTTAGGAGTACTATAAAAATTTGTAATATTCTAATAATTTAGGTAAATGCGGGTTATAACTTTATTTATTTTAATTTTTAAATTATTATTGACTATTTAGAGTATTTCTTTAATGTCCTAAGTCATTAGGACATTACAAACTTTTATAGTACTCCTAACATTTTTTAAGCCATTTTTTTAAAATTGTTTTGCATAGAATAAAGGACATTTTTAGCCATTTTAAGCCATTTTAAGCCATTTTCTATGCAAAATAATTTTTAAAAAAATGGCTTAAAAAATGTTAGGAGTAATATAAAAGTTTGTAATATTCTAGTAATTTAGGTAAATACTGGTTATAACTATATTTATTTTAATTTTTAAATTATTGTTGACTATGTAGAGCATTTCTTTAATATTCTAAGTCATTAGGACATTACAAATTTTTATAATACTTCTAACATCTTTAAAGCTATTTTTTTAAATTATTTTGTATAAAATAAAATATTTTTTTGTGGTATAATTTAAATAAATTTATTAAAAAAATTATAAAAAAATATTCCGGTGTAGTTCGAATTAATCCACTTCAAATTACGTTGAATGACGTGCATGAAAGTAGTTAGAATCAACTTGATTCAAATTACATGTTGCTTCCTAATTCAAATCAGCTGGATTCGAATTATGTTGCTTTGAGTGTCAGTGAGTAATTCGAATTACATACAATCCAAGTTCGAAGCAGGTAGGTTCGAACTACATGTAAATATGATTTAGTTTATTGATGAATAAGATTTTACTTTGGTTGATTTGTGTAAAATTATTTTTTCTTTGGCTTATTTATGTTTTTTGTCCTTTAATTTATATTGAGTTTAATAAACAGCCAATTGTAACTATTGTATAGATACTTCATTAACTCTTTAGCGGAATTCATATTAAAATTAATCATTAAAATCAATTATTAATATAAAAAATATATATATATAAAATTAAATTATACATATATTTATAAAAAATATATAATGACTAATTTTAGTATACAGATAGTATTTTTATTTTTATTTATTTTTCTTTTACCTAATTTATTTTCTCTCCTTCTTTATTAGACCGTACCAATTTTCCTTCACCACACAAATTAAAGAAACAAGAAAATAATGATTCTTTATATTTTATATGAAAAGAATATATATTAAAAATAAAATTGGATACACTAACACGTGATGGTATTTAGGTGTGTCCAAATGTTTTCAAAAAAAAATTTTATTTTTTATTAAGACACAATTAAATAAAACAGACACACATATCAAACAAATATTAATGAGTATTGTATCCAAAATATATCCAACATGCAAATACTACAATAACTCAACAAAGTGTCTTGCTCCATTGGCATGCTCTAATGAATAAACACATTTAATTTTTCACGGTTTCTTCTACGCAAAGTAGTCATCACCATTAAAATAATTAAACCTTCGTGCCCCACCTTCCCTCTTTTGCTTTTTCTAATCTAGTAACTCTATGTGAACCATGTGAACCTTTAATTCATGCATGTTGTTAACATATAAGCTATAGCGTTAATTAGATTGAGCAATTGCTAATATATAATTTGATAGTTTAGATATCTCCTTAATTAATGTAAATAATTTTCACATAGAACCCCGGAAGAAAAAAGATCAGAGACGAAGTTTAAAAACTTGCACAAAAATAAATCCATTCATAATTTATTTACTGACTATCCAATTTTACAATTAGCCAATCGCCTATGCGACAAAAATCAATGAGTTGTTCTCTCGAATTAATTAAAGTTGTGTTAGCCATCAATCATGAAACAATCAAACATATTGAGATGGCTTGATACTAATTATCCAGCATTATTACACACCTTTAGTTTTCATAGTTTTTCACCCAATTTCACCTTCTTAGTTTCACTTTTTCACATATATCCTATACACAAGACAATTAAGAATGACGTAAGTCTACTATACTTCCTACTCGTCAGTCCAAACACAATTACAAAAAGATTAATGGAGTTTAGGTTAACTCTAATTTTGAACATGCATTGACGTCATTATCACGTGGGTCTGATAAGGACATTACAAAATACAAATATATTCGTCCATATAATAATGGGCTTATACCATATACTTTGTAAAATAAATACATCCGATCCAATAATTACTTAAAGAATAAGAAAAGCATGTATTAATTTTGTTTGTTCATTTATGGAATAAAATCCATTTCATTAATAAATAATGGATTGTATTTAGCAAACTCCTTTTAATTTGATTACATATACACGGCTGGTTCTGTTATTTCCGTTATATGTTTTCCGCGACAATGATCACCACCTTTGCAAAAGTGCCTTGTTTATCGCTGAGCTAGGTGCGTGCGTTACAATGCCATTTTTCTGCTTCGAATTTAGATTCACATAATAGAAGTTATTGTTGCAATCTCTATCTATTTGTCTATTATTACATGTGCCTTTCACGTTTCAATTCTTAATCTTAGCTCTTTTTTTCAGACAGTACATTGCGTTACATTTCTTCAATTTTGTTGGTTACGGGGCATTGATCCCGGAGACCTGAAGAAAATAAAAGGATACAAATTTTGATTCCATAATGGTACGAAATGATCATACACTTTATGCATGAAAAATGCTAGTTTTGATCTGGGTTTTTGCTGGAAGGAAGAAAAGAAGGTTGTATATACTATATTGAGTTAGAATTAGAATCAGAAGAAAGCAGAGAAATTGAGTAGGTAGGTGAATTCCAGAAACAATGAGTGTCACCGGGAAGAAAATGACCAAACAGTTAACAGGGAAAAGGGATGATACCCATTTGCATTCTGCAGCAAGATCAGGGAGTCTCTCTGTACTAAGGGAGACCCTTACTGGTATAGAAGATCAGGAGGAACTCCATGAGCTATTGGCAAGGCAGAACCAAGATGGTGAAACACCTCTTTATGTTGCTGCTGAATATGGTTATGTTGATCTGGTTAGGGAGTTGATTCAACTTTATGATCTTGCTGATGCTGGAATCAAAGCTAGGAATGGTTTTGATGCATTGCATATTGCTGCCAAACAAGGGGATTTAGGTCTGTATCTCTGTTCCTTTTTAATTATCCATAGTAATTAGTAAGACTATATTGTTAGGTTTGTGAATAAATGTTCTTAGGCACTAGGATTGTTCCTTTTTGCAGATATAGTGAAGATCCTTATGGAAGCTCATCCTGAGTTATCAATGACTGTGGATCAATCTAACACCACAGCATTGCACACGGCGGCGACACAAGGGTACGTTGAGATAGTGAAGCTCCTCTTGGAAGCAGGAAAAGGCTTGGCAACCATTGCCAAGAGCAATGGGAAAACAGCTTTGCATTCTGCTGCAAGGAATGGACATGTTGCAGTTGTGAAAGTGCTTCTTGAGCAGGACAGAGAGATTGCAACTCGAATCGATAAGAAGAGGCAGACGGCGCTTCATATGGCGGTGAAGGGACAGAATCTTGAGGTGGTGGAGGAGCTGATCAAAGGAGATCCATCAACTATAAACTTTGTTGACAATAAGGGGAACACACCATTGCATATAGCATCTAGAAAGGGCAGGGCTCAGGTAAATATATAACTTGATATCAACATAGAAAGACAATCCCCATTTGGCTTTAATTTGATTTGTTTGCACAGATTGTAAAGAAGCTTCTTGAGCAGAAAGAAACAAACAAAAAAGTTGTTAACAGGTCTGGTGAGACTGCATTAGACACTGCTGAAAAAATGGGGAACCATGATGTTAAGAATATTCTGTTAGAACACGGCGTTGTGAACGCCAATGCCTTAGTAAAGTCCCAAGGAATTACGGCCACAACCACAGCCACAGCCACAACCGCAACCACGTCGGCCAGGGAGCTAAAACAAACTGTGAGTGACATCAAACATGAGGTCCACAACCAGTTAGAGCACACCCGACAAACGCGAAAGCGGGTGCAAGGCATAGCAAAGAGAATCAACAAGATGCACCAAGAAGGCCTGAACAATGCAATAAACTCAACAACCGTGGTGGCAGTGCTAATTGCAACGGTGGCATTCGCGGCGATCTTCACAGTCCCGGGGCAGTTTGTTGATGATCCAAACGATGTCCCTGAAGGGTCAACACTTGGTGAAGCAAACATAGCACCACAGGGTGCATTCTTGATCTTCTTTGTGTTTGATTCAATTGCACTTTTCATATCTCTTGCTGTGGTTGTGGTTCAAACTTCGGTGGTGGTTATAGAGAGCAAAGCAAAGAAGCAAATGATGGCTATAATAAACAAGCTAATGTGGTTGGCTTGTGTGCTTATAACTGTTTCATTCTTGGCATTGGCTTTTGTTGTTGTTGGGAAACAAGAGATGTGGCTTGCTATTTCGGTTACTGTTATTGGGACAACAATAATGGTTACAACCTTGGGGACTATGTGTTATTGGGTTATTAAGCACCGTATTCAGGCCTCTAATTTGAAGAACATAAGGAGATCTTCCATGGATACAAATAAGACTAAGTCTTCTTCAGTCACTGCTTACTCCGATTCTGAACTACTAAACAGAATGTATGCCATTTAGAACTTATTATGCCTTTAATTTATGCAGCTACAGCTATATCTTATCTTATAATATAACTCAAATCCAAATCATACTAGTAAGTTAATAGCCTTTTTCAACCAATGATAAACAATACTTGCTAACAGTAAAAATAAAAATATGTGAATATTCACCAAACAAAAATATAACGTTAACAAAATGACATGCATAATATTAAAAAACTTAATCAAACATATTAAATCACAATTCTCGACTACGATCTTTGTATGGAGACATTTCATATGAGTATATATGATTGAAACCTATGAAGTATGGATACTTTTTCTTCGGACACATTTTGGACATGATACTGTATCTAATCGTGTCTTAATAAAAAATAAAAAAATTTTGTCTGGACACACTTGTACACATCTAAATACTATCACGTGTCAACATGTCTAATCTTATTCTTAACATATAATTTTAAAATAAATTTAGCAATAGTATATATTATTATTTATTAAAAAAATTTAAATACTTTATATAATTAAAATAAGATATTAAAAATAATTAAAAAATAATTTATGTTTTAATATCAAAAAAATATAAAAATATTATTATAATTTATCTAAAAAATATTTTATATTTTATATGTATATATATTCTCGCATCGTATAAAATTTTAAAATTTTTGTATCGGTATGTCCCGTATCGTCTTCGTGTCAAACTGTCAGTATCACCCTGCATCATGAAACATATTTTGAGAAAGAAATTTTTTATATGAACTTTGTTTTTCCTTATAAAGTAAGTTTAATTTTTTTTCACAATCTTAATGGGCCAATTGGGCCTAAATGGAAAGGAAGAAGTCAATGGCATGTTTTAGCAAGCCCATAAAATGTTTCTCTTGTATGACATGACACATCTACATTTCCCAGCCTCGCCCACTTCATGACAAGGAAAGGAATACTCCCCGGCTCCCCCATTTGGAACTGTCCATTCTTGAGGTTCTTTCATCTTTGAAACATTATAATATAGTCATGTATGCAGATATGCAAACGGATGCTCTGATTGGTTGGCAAAAGAAAGTGTTAAGAGAAGAGAAGGGATTAAGTTCTTACACTCTCTCCCTGATAGTCTGATTCCTCCTCTTCGAGATGATGTAAAAGGAGTTTATACTCGTTCAATTTAGCTTGTAGCTTTTTTTTTTCTTTTTGGGCTTAGGCCCATACGTATGTAAACAAAAAAAACATTATAGCTCCATTGACCAAAAACCACAAACGACATTATAGCTCCCATGAATGTTGAATTGATCCTACGGCAAGAAACTAGAAAGAATGACTATAGGATATGATGTAGCAAAGAGAAATTATTGAATGCTTTTTAGACTACATTGAAAAATGATACTAAGCATATCCATCAAATTTGCCCCTCTTTTTATGGGTTAGATATATTGATCACATAAAATATTGTATCAAATTAATTATTCATGGTTGAAATCAATGAGTTATATAGTATCCAACGCCGTCCCTTCAAAATCATTCATCATTCTTCGTGGTTGACCCCGAAATCCGAGTGTCTCTTATTTTATCCAATTCTGAGGTAGCAAATGGCAGTCACGTACTGGATTTTTAAAAAGAATTGTTAATGAGCATGCAACTTTCAAACGTCGGTGTTCACCCATTGCTCACTACCGGCACTTATCCCTATATGTTTCTATAAAATGAATTTAAAATAATATAAATCAGTAAAACAAAAAGAAAATGACAGGAATGAGGTAGGCACGTTACCTTCGAGCTTCAAAATTAAAGAATAGGGAAATACAACATAATATGTGTGAATAATGCCTACTCATGACAATGAAATGAGATGCTAGTGACTAGTAGTATAAATATCTCAACTTTCCGTTCATCGTGTATTGTATTTGTATCATGTGTCAAAATAAGTACAATACAAGTTGGGTGGAGATTAGTCTTACTCATTATTCAAATTTCAAAGTGTTCTTTTTATTTCTCCTCAAAGACTCAAAAAGTTAAGGGCACCAAAAAATTCAAAGTTGAGGGGATTTATTGATTTATTTTAAACTGCTTTGTTTTGAGTCCGTCAAAGACCATAAGAAGCGGCACGAATCACGTGAATTGAATTGAGAAAGCCGTCTAAATTTTTTATTTCGTATGATTTCGAATTTTACACTCGGCAATTGGCAGCGGTTGTGCCTACTCAATATTCATATTCTTTTTAAGGAATACTCGATATATAATTATATATTCCTTAATTAATTTTAATTTTAAGGTAAGAAAGAAAAACGCGTGGTTTACGGGGCCAGGTGTCCAAATCATACTTGAGCTACTTGACAACCATGGAGCTAAGCTAAACTATTTCAGCTTACTGGCCCACCCAAAAAAATAATACTATTAACACGCATTCAACTATCGTCTGCTGTATTCTTCTTACTGTGCAAATTCTAATTTAATTATCTAATTATTACTTTATTAGTATTAAAGAAAAATAAGAGGCCAAGCAATAAGAAATAATGTTTCAAGTTTCAACTTCTCTGTAACTATGTTAGTTTGGAAAGTGTGAGATGCAATTACGAACACTAGGTTACATTAGTGTTATTATTATATGATTTAACGATGTTAGGTACGATACTATTTCGTGAACTGAGTGAGATATTGCATAAAAATCTCGGAAGAAGCAAGAAAGACGTATTACTTTATTGATTTCTTTTTAACTTTAAAGTGATATAATTGTATGATGATAAAATTCCATTTCACGCAACTGTGACGACACCTGATTAATGATAGTTTGGAAGAAAGATTATAACTTAGATTACATGTCAATTCCTTCCGATTTGGCAGGATTATTTACTACCATACCCATTCAATATTTCATACTTTCACATTACTAGCACAACTTTTCCATCCAAAATTTCCTCAACTCATAATCACAGCGAAAGCGAGCCCACATGCACAAAGTAGAAAAACATTATAAACGGCCACCTGTTAATTTCTCTACTAACATACACACCACGCTATTGTATATTGGGGATGCTTTCATACACGCGGTATTAAACCACTATTTCACCTTAACCATGACAATAATAAAAACGTTTCACCGTCTATAAATTCAATCCAACAGAATACACAAATTCAATTATAATTTTAGTATTTATCTTATCTTATAGTTATCTTTATCTTTATCTCTATCTTATCTTTATTTACTTTTATCTTCTTTTTTTTATGATTAGAGGGGCATAAAGTCCAAAAAACACAAAGATTACATAGAAATCACTCTAGCAAATTTAACCCCAGATGCATCTATCATAAGTGCCGCAGAGAGGAACGTCGGAGGAGAAGAGAAACACATAAATCCAATCTGACAGAGGTGAGCCTTCTTAGCCAACAGATCCGCACAAAAATTTCTTTCTCTGTAGACATGGGAGACACGAACATCCCATGGATGAGCAAGAAGCAGCTTGATGGCACGCAATAGGGGGGTTCCTGCAATTCTAGAAGGAGCCATGTTCTGAACAAAATTGGCAGTACAGAGAGAGTCCGTCTCAACCAGGAGCTTCCCAATGCCTAGCTCACGAGCCAGCTTAATCCCTGCGTACAAGCCCCATAATTCAGCCAAGGTGATAGAGCATTTTTTCAAATTCATCATGAACCCTGCAATCATTCTGCCCTGACAGTCTCTAATCAGACCACCACAACTCGCCATGCTTGTTGGGGGCATAACAGAGCCATCGACGTTCAGTTTAAACCAACCCTCAGATGGGGTTCCCACCCAATCATATCTTCTCTATTGGTACTCAGCGTTGAAACTCCTGCTTCAGAAATGGCGAGACAATCCTCGTAGTTCTTGACCAGGTAAATAACTTGATTAAGTAAAGTATTTGGGTTAGAGGAAACATTTTGAAATATGAGCTCATTTTTGCTTTTCCATGCCAGGTTGCAGGTGGTGATGAAAATAATGGGCCAGCTGGTCCCATTTCTAATATGAGGACTCCATAAATTCTCTTTCAACCAGGCTTTGATATCTGTCTGAAAGAAATTTTGCTGGGAGTTTCTGTTTACCAAGCTCTTCCATGTTCTGCTGATGAAAGGGCAATTCCGCATCACATGGAGCAAGGTTTCGGAGTTATTTGGACATCTTGGGCAGTCTGCTACTTCAATAAGACTTTTTCTAGCTCTATTTTCATTAGTTAAGAAAGAATTTTGAGATAGAAACCAAGTGAAGGCTCTCAAACGTTGGGAAAATTTGAGTTTTCATATTTTATCAAAAGGAAAATCACTGCTAGAGTTGGATTGGTGTGTTGTTAGATAGGTGGATTTAATAGAAAAAATACCTGTAGAAGAGGGCAACCAGCAAATCATATCTTCTCCCAAATTCCATTGGGGCGCCTTAATTGATCTTATCATATCAATAGCTTCACTGGGTAGAATTTGGTTTAGAATGTTAAGCTTCCAGGTACCGTTTGAGTTCGCATAATCAGCCACCTTGTCTTTAATGACGGAATGGATATCTTCTAGAGCTAAATCACTGAGTTTAGGAATTCATGCTATCCATTGATCTGTCCAGAAAGCCACCTCTTTATCGTCTCCTATCCTCCAAATAAGGTGAGGAGTGAAGTCATTCCATATTTTAACGATTCCTTGCCACGTATTAGAGCTGCTATTCTTCTGTTTTACTTTAGGCAATAGAGCTTCCCCACAACCATACTTACTACGAAGAACTTTCACCCAAAGACATTCTTTGTTGTTAATAAGCATCCACGCTAGCTTCATAAGAAAAAGCTCCCTTTACTCTTAGGTTTGCATATATTGTCCCAGCTGATGGGATGAACCTTTCTCTTATTAACATCTGATCCCCAAATGAAATTGCGACAAATTTTATCAATTTTTTCACAAACAGCCACTCGGATCTTCATGGTTTGCATTGCATAGCTAGGGATGGATGCAAGAGTTGAGTATGCCAACGTGCACCTGCCTGCTAGAGATAGAGACTTGCTATTCCAGCTGTTTAGTCTTTTTTGCATTTTGTCCAAAATGAATTGGAAATTGTGCTGACTGCAGCGCTCATGAATGAGAGGAACACCTAGGTATTTACCTAAATTGGATGTTAGGGAGATACCTAGGTTGTTGCTCAAATCAGTTTTCACATAGTGATGAGTATTGTTGGAGAAGAAAACACAAGATTTATCATAGTTGATGCTTTGGCCTGAGTTGTTGCAAAAAATTTCCAGAGCCTCTGTGCACGAAATTACAATCACACTTTTGCAATTCCGCACAACTAACCAGCAAGTGCACTGGGTCGTCCAAGTAATACCTTACGTGAGTAAGGGTCGATCCCACGGAGATTGTCGGCTTGAAGCAAGCTATGGTTATCTTGTAACTCTTAGTCAGGATATCAATAATTATCAGGGTTGATTGTAAAAAGCAAAAGAATATGAAATAAGTACTTGTTTTGCAGTAATGGGGAACATGTTGAGGTTTTGGAGATGCTCTATCTTCTGAACCTCTGCTTTCCTACTGTCTTCTTCTTCAAGCACGCAAGGCTCCTTCCATGGCAAGCTGTATGTAAGGTTTCACCGTTGTCAATGGCTACCTCCCATCCTCTCAGTGAAAATGTTCAACGCGCTCTGTCACAGCACGGCTAATCATCTGTCGGTAGGCGAGAATGATGATGAGTGTCACGGATCATCACATTCATCAGGTTGAAGAACAAGTGATATCTTAGAATAAAAGCAAGCATGATTGAATGAAAAACAGTAGTAATTGCATTAATCCATCAAGACACAGCAGAGCTCCTCACCCCCAACCATGGGGTTTAGAGACTCATGCCGTAGAAGATACAATGAGAAACGTGTAAAGTGTCATGAGGTTTAGATACAATGTCAAAAGATCCTATTAATAGTGAACTAGTAACCTAGGGTATACAGAAATGAGTAAATGACGTAAAAATCCACTTCTGGGTCCACTTAGTGTGTGCTTGGGCTGAGCATTGAAGCTTTCATGTGTAGAGACTTTTTTTGGAGTTAAACACCAGCTTTTATGCAGTTTGGGCGTTTAACTCCAATTTTTATGCCAGTCCCAGCGTTAAACGCTGGGAATTCTGAAGCCGATTTGCAACGCCGGTTTGGGTCATCAAATCTCGGGCAAAGTATGGACTATTATACATTGCTGGAAAGCCCAGGATGTCTACTTTCCAACGCCATTGAGAGAGCGCCAATTGGGCTTCTGTAGCTCCAGAAAATTCACTTCGAGTACAGAGAGGTCAGAATCCAACAGCATCTGCAGTCCTTTTCAGCCTCTGAATCAGATTTTTGCTCAGGACCCTCAATTTCAGCCAGAAAATACCTGAAATCACAGAAAAACACACAAACTCATAGTAAAGTCCAGAAAAGTAAATTTTAACTAAAAACTAATAAAAATATAATAAAAACTAATTAAATGATACTAAAAACATACTGAAAATAATGCCAAAAAGCGTATAAATTATCCGCTCATCAGCCTCCTTGATAACACTAATTTGGCTATTGTCCGCTTTGGCAAAAAGAATCAAGTCATCTACAAAACACAAATGAGACAAATTAGGACCATTTCTAGAAAGTATAATAGGATCCCATTTTTTCTCATTCACTAGTTTGGTGATAAGTTGAGATAATCTTTCAATGCAAAAAACAAATAAATAAGGGGATAGAGGATCTCCCTGACGAATCCCTCTTGTGGGGCTGAAATTTTTTGAAGGAGAACCATTCCAAAAGACATTGAAAGAGGAGGTAGTGATACAGACACTAATAAGATTGATAATGTTAATAGGGATATTTGCATCTGCTAGAGTTTCCAAGATGAAATTCCAATTCAGCTTGTCATAGGCCTTTTCGAGATCCACTTTTATCGCCATAAAGCCTTCTTTTGCCTTTTTTTGATTCTCATAAAGTGAACCACTTCCTGAGTGATGATGATATTGCCAGCACAGGCTCTTCCAGGAATAAAATTGGATTGGGTATTCGAGATGAGTTTTGTCATAAACGGTTTTAATCTGGTAGCCAACATTTTGGTTACTATTTTATAGCAGACGTTGCACAAACTTATGGGCCGAAAATGAGCAAAAGTCTCAGGGGTATCAATTTCGGGAATTAGAGAAATAAGAGTTTGGTTGACACTACTTATGCTGGATGGGTTAGTGAAGACCTCTTTAACTCAGCTACAAACAGTAGCTCCAACCTTATCCCAAGAGTGCTGAAAGAACTTTGGGGGTAGACCATCTGATCCTGGAGCTTTCCAGCCACCCATATCAAAGACAACAACTTTAATTTCTTCATCAATAGGTTCTTTAGCAATAAGCTATCTCTCTTCCTCAGATAGGGCTGGAAAGTTACCTGAGATAGGAAATGACAATAAACGGATAGAATTAGTGTCAGCTGAAAAAATATTTTTAAAAAAGTCCATTCCCAGAGCTTTAAGAACATCCGGATTATCAGACCAATTTTCATTATCAATTTTTAGAGATTTAATTCTATTCTTCCTTCTCCTGCCATTAGCTTTAAGATGGAAGTAAGTAGAATTTTTGTCCCCAAATTTGATAATGTTACATCTAGACATTTGAAACCAGTAACTCTCCTCTTGAACAACAATATTCTCATATTCTCTCCAGAGTTCTTTCTGAAGTTTTTTAAGAAAGGGGTTACTTTGAAATGATAGACTTTCATTGATGCCTTCTAAACGGGCAATAATGCCACTTTTTTTCCTGAAAATATTTCCAAAAGTCTCTCTATTCCAAGCTTTAGCTCTATTAGTAAAGGAGTTAATATTATCAATCAACGAGTCATTCGGATTCCATGCATCATTAACAAGATTAGAGTAATCATCATGGAGTAACCAAGGGGCAAGAAGACGAAAAGGTTTGTTAGAGTTATCCTGGATAGTGTGCTGAAAATCTATCAAAATAGGTAGATGGTCCGATTTCAACTTTGGTAGATGTTTAACTCCTGCTGCCTGAAAAAGTTGAGTCCACTCGAAGTTGTTTAGAACTCTATCTAGCCTTCTCTTGATGTGACCCCGCTGCCATGTAAAGGGAGGACCGAAAAACTCAACCTCCATCATGCCACAGTTACACATGCAATCAATAAATTTGTTTGTATCTGATGAAAGGTTGGAGCTTCCCCCAGAGTCTTGGGCATATTTAATAGCATTAAAATCGCCGCCGATACACCAAAGCCCAATTGTAAGGTTAGCAATTTCCTCTAGCATATACCACAGATCCCTTCTGATAGTTGGATTAGGGCTGCCGTATATAGCCGTGAGGAACCAGGGCTCTTCTTTATTCCAAGAAACCTTGCAATGGATTAGTTGCTTATGAATACGTAACACTTGAACATCCCAGAGATCTTTATTCCAGAGGCACCAAATACCTCCAGAGAATCATTCCGCCTCACTGATGGTCCAAGCGTCAAAGCCCATTCTTTTAATAACATTTTCTGCTTTAGAACCTGAAACGTGGGTCTTAAAAAGGCAAATAAGCGAAGTATGATATCTAAAGCTCATATCTCTAATAATGGTAGAGAAACCTTTAGCAGAAGCTCCTCTACAATTCTATAGTACAATATTCCTACTAATCATTATGATAAGAAAGAATAAAAAAGGATACAGAGGCAAAAAGCCTTAGCAATTCGAGGGTACTTCAGTAGTCCTCATAGGGTCAGCAGCCCCTGTCACCATATAGATGCTTGGTTGATCTTCCACCATGTGTTCAGATCCTGAATTGTTATGATAGGGAATGTCTCCTGGATCGAAAGTGTGGTTTGTGATAGGTTGAGGATCAGCTCTCGAGGAGGATGGACCTGTCTGAGGTGTCATTTCGTCTTCGAAGATAGTACCTGGAACTTCTCCGGCAACGGGTACATACCCTCATTCTCTGTGGACTTTTGCTTGTTCCCTTAGCATGTAGCTAAAATTCTTCCAATAGTCTTGATGATCACCTTGTTTACCTGTTTTAGCTTGTTAAGTTATCTCCTGTGGGGTTGTGGCTATGTTTGGGCTGACCTCAGCTTGGTTAACTTGATTTTTTCCTTTTTGAGTAGCGGGTGTAATCTTCTTAGTCTGATTTATTAATTTCTCGCCATTCTGACTTGTGACAGGTTGCTGATTTTTCATTTTTTGGACGTTGGAGCTACGGTTCTGATTTGTTCCAGATTTCTGCCATTGATTCTTTGATATTTCCTTTCCTTTCATGGAGGGGTTACTATTGATTCTGCTCTGATTCATCTGGTTGGTATTCTCTTCCTTTAAATCAGCTAAAACATTAAAGCGAGATGACTGATTTGTTGCATATCCTTCCTTTTTTGGTTCCTGATTTAATTGCTTGCCTCTTCTAGCGTTTTTTTTAACTACATCCAGGAACCAAACAGGGATGATTGTTGTTGATCCTTAATTGCCATGATTTGTGGTGTATCCTTGCTAATATCTTGGCCTTTACTTTCCTGATTTGCAGCGAGATTCTCGCTCTCTACCAACTCTTCCCCTTTCTGACGACCTTTCCGGTGTGGAGACACCGTTGGTGTCCGATATACTCAACTCTGGGCAATCGTCCTTTCTGTGGCGATATCTTCCACAGTTGAAGTAGATTATGTGAAGACCTTCATACTCCAGGCGGAAATCCTTACCTAGAGCAGAGAAAGAAGGAACAAGTTGCTGCCTAAGGTCCACCTCAACACAAATCCGAGCGAACTTTCCTCTGGAGTGTATGGATGTATGGCCGTTGATTTTCAACATAGTGCCCAGGGAGTTACCCACTTTTCCTAGAAAAAATCTGTTGTAGAGTTCTGCTAGTAGGTTAGGGATGCAGACCCAGACAGCTACTTTTTGGATTCCCATCTCGTGAGAAAAGAAAAGAGGTCTCCATCTTTGGACCAAAAGGTAGTGATCAGTAATCATCCAAGGCCCTTCGAAGAGGGCGTAGGCATAGTCCTCATGAGCATGGAAACGAATAAAAAAAATTTCCTCCAGATCCGTTACATTGATGGTGCTTTGCTTCGCCCATCTTCTGGTTACCCATCTCTCCATAAAAGGGAGACTGATTTTTTTGCCCAACGGTTTCACAATAAGAGAGAATTTCCATGGCCTGCACCATTCATCGTATTCCTCTAGGGACACTTTGATAACAGGTTTGGGATTGAAGGGAGCTAGAGGTTCTTCTGCAAGTTTATCCTTCTCGAATTCAGATTCATAATCTTCAGAAATCATCTGAACAATGTCTTCAATATTTAAGGAGTCTCCCAAGCCGTTAGCCATCACCATATCCTTATAGGAAGCTTTAGTACCCTTATTTTGTTCATTGGATTTATTAGAGGTCTCAACATACTCTGCTGACTCTGTTTGCACACCCTTCATAGTTGAGTCTTCCTCTAAGATCACTTCTACTACTCCTTCCATGGGAGCACCCTCCTCTTTTGCTGCATCCATCTTCACTTTCTTAGTACTCCTATCTTTTAGATCTTCCTCCTCTTGTGAGCGTTTTTCGGATTTGTGCAGAGAATTTTCAATGCGCATTGTGAGCTCTTTCTTTTGACACACTTTAATTTAATTTACTGTTATCTTCGGAATCCGCAAAAGGACAATGGGGGAAAACAATCCTTAAAATTTCTGTCAAGTCTCCTCTGCCAACCTTTTTTCCAAACCAACCATTATTACACAATACTTTTATCTTTCATAGGCCAATACTCTATATATACTTAATTTTACCTTCATAGTTTACAATTCAATTCAATCCGTCAACAATCAATAAAAATTATTTTCTCGTCTTTTCCTATTCTTTCACAATTTTATCATGGTATCAGAGCTTCTCTTAAACTCTGCTGACATCCATGGGTAAACCTGCTATCCGATTCCTTCCAATAGATGGACTGACATCTCAATGGATTTCATAGGGGGATTACCCAAAGCCAAAGGGATGGATACGATATTTGTGGTGGTGGATCGCATGACTAAATATGCTCATTTCTTCCCACTTTCACATCCCTTTACGACAAAGGATGTTTTTGTTTTGTTCATTAAGGAAGTGGTACGCCTCCATGGTTTTCCATCGTCAATTGTCTCCGATCAAGATAAAATATTCATGAGTGCTTTTTGGACTAAAGTTTTTAAACAATCCTTCTCTAGTATCCTTACTATTAGGGCAGAATTGAATGTAGAAGATAAGGGTAGAAGGAAAGAGCAGAATAACTGAACAGAAGAATGAATTATTGATGTGATAATTACCCCACTGACAGAATAATATTATAGATTTAAATGAAAGAAAAACAAGAATAATTGAATTTCGAGAGGTCAATTCTCTCCCTCTAGATTTTCACTGCACTTATTTCCTGCCTACTAGCTTTTCCAGCCTTCCTATTTATAATATCTAATCCTATAACTACTGCCCTAAAGATGTGGAGTTTCAGAGTTTAAAATTCAGTTTGCTATTTTTTCTCCTCTCCTTTTATAAGTATATTTAAAAGGAGTTAAATCCCTATTATCTCTCTGGTTTGTTGCAATACCCCCCTCCATGAAGAGCCACCTTTTCCTCAAGGTGGAAAGAGAAAAATGTTATCTGTAATATTGCTGCTGACTCCCAAGTGTTCTCAAAATCTGGTAGTTTCTTCCATTTGATAAGGACCTCAAGATCTCCCTGATTGTTGTAGCGGCTGTCAATGGCTTGTTTAGGTTCGACTAGCGATTCCCCTTCTTCAGTCAGTGCTTCGGGTAATGGTTGAGGATGTAAGGAAGGTACAACACTTTTCTTTAACTGGAAAATATGAAAAACAAGGTGTATTCTTGCGGTGTCAGCTAATTTCAGCCTGTAGGTCACTGTCCCAATCCTTTCTAGCACCTCAAAAGGACCATAAAATATTGCACCCAACTTCTGATTTGATATGGCTGCCAAAGACTTCATCCTATATGGTTGAAGTTTGAGATACACAAAGTCTCCTACTTCAAAAGACACATCACATCTTTTCTTGTCTGCACTTTGTCTCATTCTGTTCTGAGCCCTATTAAGCTGAAATTGGATTTCATCCAACATCTGATTTCGTTCCTCCAATAAGACCTTTACTTCCTCCACTGAAGATTCCATCCCTCCTCGTAATAAAGCTGGAGGTTCCTTGCCATATAAAGCTCGAAAAGGTGTCATCCGAATAGAGCCATGGTACGAGGTATTATACCAAAACTCTGATGTGAGCTCCTCTCCCTCTAAACCTGCCTCTGTTCCAATGGATAGTACCACAAGACTATATCAAGACAAAAGTTCCCTGCTATCCGACCCTTTTGTATATTGTCGTTTGGTTGGCCGTCTTATCAATCTCACCACTACTCGACCAGACATCATGTATGCCACTCAACAATTAAGTCAATTCATGGCATCTCCTACTGAATCTCATCTTCAAGCTGCCAAGCATGTGTTACGATATCTGAAAACTAGTCCCGGCAAAGGACTTTTCTTTCCAAGGAAATCAGAAATTCAGCTTCTCGGCTTCAGTGACTCTGATTGGACCGAATGTCCTGGCACTCGGCGATCTTTAACAGGTTATTGTTTCTTCTTAAGCAGTTCTTTAGTCTCTTGGAAGACCAAGAAACAAACCACCGTTGCCCGCTCATCCACGGAAGCAGAATATCGTGCACTTGCCAACATAACTTGTGAACTTCAATGGATACTAAATGTGTTACAATTTTTACGCATCTCTCCTATCCGCCCACCAGTTTTATATTGTGATAATCAAAGTGCTCTTCATATTGCTGCTAACCCGGTTTTTCATGAACGGACCAAATATTTAGAGGTTGATTGTTACTTGGTTCGACAAAAGCTCAAGCTGGAGTGATGAAACTTCTCCTAATTCCCTCTTCTGGTCAACTAGCTGACATCTTCACCAAGCCTTTGTCTCCTCAACCCTTCCATTTTAATCTGAATAAGTTTAGTGTTTTTGACATCTTTCATCATCCAGTTTGCGGAGGCGTATTAAACCACTCTTCCACCTTAGCCTATGACAACAATAAAGACGTCTTACGGTCCACAAATTCAGCCCAACAGAATACACAAATTCAATTATAATTTTAGTCTTTATCTTATCTTATAGTTATCTTTATCTTTTTCTCTATCTTATCTTTATTTACTTTTATCTTTCATAGGCCAATACTCTATATATACTTAGTTTTACCTTCATAGTTTACAATTCAATTCAATCCGTCAACAATCAATAAAAGTTCTTTTCTCGTCTTTTCCTATTCTTTCACAATTTTATCACGCGTAAAATGTCTTTTTGTAAAGACATTATATGGTCGCATTATTATTGGACGTATTAATGAATCGGTTATTTTTAAATTTCTTAACAAACTATAATAAAACTGATTTTTTATAATAATAATAACAATAAACCCAATTATTATCAGATTCGATCGAACCAACTAATTTACATAATCCATTGGATCATAATTTTTTTGTTTTTTTTTAAACAAAAATCATAGATATATTTATCTTTTTATAAAAAATTTAAATATGATTTAGTTTAGATGGTGTAAATTGATCGGATTAGGGCTTATAAAAGTTTGGTAAATCTTTTACTTTTTAAAAGTAGCTTATAAAAGCTAACTTTTAAAAGATGACTTTTTAAAAGTTGTAATATTTATGTTTGGTAAATCAAATTAAAAATTGCTTTTAATAAACACAAGCAACAACAATTGCATTTGGTAAAATAGTTTTTAAAATTTAAAAATACTATAAGAGGCATAAATACAAGCATTAAATTTGAAAATTAGTTACTATATTAGACTTTTAAATTTTGAAAAGCACAAGCCAACTTTGAAAAGCTCTATCTTAGGTGCTTTCAAAAGTAGTCCGATCTTTTAAAAGCTGCAAGCAAAAGCACATGATTTTTTTTATTTACCAAACACAAAATGAGGAACTTAAGTTTTTAAAAAGTACAAGCACCTCTTCGAAAAGTTTTTACTAAACCAAGCCCAAATCGGGTCTAATAATTATAGTGTGAATAATTAGGTTTATTATTGTTGCTATACTAAATCGATTTTCTTCTAGTTTATTAAAAAATAAATTATTAATTAGTTTAATAAAAATGTCTAATAATATTATAATATATATAAATGTCTTAAGAAAAAGACATTTTTAATGTATTTATTGAAGTAGTCTCCTATATATTAATTTAATTCTCTGAAGTACAATAATTTCATACGCAATAATCTAATTAATCTTTTCTTTTTGGTAGTTTATAATTTAAATTTCATACGGTAGATGGTCTATTAATTTAAAATTTTAATTGCTTTTACAAAATAAATTTAGGTAAAAGATTTCTTTTGGGAAAAATGGATAACATAAATAATTGATGGTATATTTTTTTTCTAAGGAAAATAAAAATGTAACATCTCCATTAATTATGCAATGGATATTATTAATGTTATATTTATATATATTGGTAC
>NC_029779.3:26052431-26080205 GCF_000817695.3 Arachis duranensis
CAGCTTGGTCGTTACAACTCTTTAATCTATTTGATTCCCCACTTGCATCACAGATAAGGTTCCCTGCATCATGCTTCTTAATGCTCTCACCTAAAAAATCAGGTCACCATCTCAACCCTAATCAAATAATCAAAATTTCTTCCAACTCTTTTTGAGTTGTTTTTCCTTTTTTTTTAATTATTAATTTATGTTTATTTATTTATTTTTCCACCGCATCCGGTTTTTTCTCTCTGTCACTGACAATATATTTTTATATATATTCTTTTCCGTTATTATAAATAAAAATGAAAACAAAAACAAAGAATCTATGATTATGTCAAGTGCTAAGGTTGTCATCAATTTTATTCCAGCTTGTCCTGAGCTAGATTTCTGAGCGTGTTTTTCAATTTTTTGTTTTACGTATATGTATTAAAATTTTCCTTCACAGTCAGAGATTCAGGGTGTGGCTCCAGATTTGTATTCTTCTCTGTAATCTTGGCTCTTCCTGCTTCATCTTCTGGACCTAGCTGTAACTGTATTCAAAGGTGCCATTTCTATGTGTTCTCACTCCTTTCTTCTATTCCCTTCTATTTCTGTGTCTTTGACTTGTTTGAGTTTGTACCTTTGTGCTTGAATAATCCCTTCCCTTGATTGTGCCATAGATCTTATCTTCATAGGAAAATTAATCTCCTAAAACAATACTGTTAGATGCCACAATGATGAATTACAGAAAACTTTCTTTGTTTTTCTGTGCTTTATCTATCTTTTATCCCTATCTGTGTTTCTCTGCCGATTTTGTTCCAGTAGATAACTACCTTATAGATTGTGGAGCAAGTTCTGGTACTGTAGTAGGTAACCGCAATTTCTCTGCGGATAGTGCTTCTAAGAAGCTATTATCCACTCAGCAAGATGTTCTTGCAAGTACTTCCTTGAAATCAATCACTTCCACTGGTGATTCCACTCTCTATCAAACTGCTAGGGTCTTCACTGGTTCCTCAAAGTACACTTTCTCAATCAAACAAAAAGGCAGACATTGGATCCGTCTTTATTTCTTTCCATTTACCTATCAGAAGTATGATATGAGTGCAGCGAAATTCTCGGTTGCCACGCAGAACAATGTCCTTGTTAGTGATTTTGGTGTGCAGAAAGATCCTGTGATGAAGGAATACTCTGTGAATGTGAGCTCTAATTCCCTTGTTATAGACTTTACCCCTTCGAGTGGTTCGATTGCCTTTGTGAATGCAATCGAAGTTGTTTCGGTCCCTGATGACCTCATTGATGATGTTGGTTTCAGCCTGACTAATGGATTATCAAGCTACTCTGGCTTGGCAGTACAGGCGCTGGAGACAGTCTGGAGGGTTAACATGGGGGGTCCAACTGTCTCCTCTGGTAATGACACTCTTCAGCGAACCTGGGATCCGGATCTTAGCTTCCTAAAAGAAAAAAACCTTGCTGCTAATTTCTCAAATATTGGAGGTGTTCAATATGTGAACGGCTCGGCTACTGAAAATGATGCTCCGGCTAGTGTTTATGGTACTGGACAACAGATGAACTCACAAAGTGATCCACGTGTTAATTTCAATGTGACATGGGAGTTTAAGGTGGATTCTGGATTTCAGTACCTTGTTAGACTTCACTTCTGTGATTTAGTGAGTAAAGGTCTCAATGAACTCTACTTCAATGTTTATGTTGATTCCTTGTTTGCTGCCAAGGATCTTGATCTTGCTTCAATAAATCAAAATGTCTTGGGTGTTCCATATTATAGGGATGTTGTTACACCCTTGACATCTAGCAACTTGCTTCGAGTAAGTATGGGACCTTCTAATGTAAATAAGGACTACCCTAATGCCATTCTGAATGGTTTGGAGATCATGAAAATGAACAATTCTGTGGGAAGTCTTAGTACAGGGACAGCTGCTGTTGCTACTACTTCTGGTTCAAATTCAAAGAATGTTGGTGTAATTGTGGGTGCAGTTCTTGGGGCAGTATGTGCAGTGGTCTTGGCTGGACTTTTGTGTTTACTATGCAGGAAAAGAAGGCGGTTGGCGCGGCGGAGACAGTCGAAGACATGGATTCCTTTCTCCATCAATGGCACAACTTCTCACACCATGGGAAGTAAATATTCTAATGGTACTACAATTAGTGCTGCTTCAAACTTCGAGTACCGTGTTCCTCTTGCTGCAGTTCAGGAAGCTACAAACAATTTTGATGAGAGTTGGGTTATTGGGATTGGTGGCTTTGGGAAAGTATACAAGGGGGAATTGAGTGATGGCACTAAAGTGGCAGTTAAGAGAGGAAATCCTCGGTCACAGCAGGGTATTGCCGAGTTCCGAACTGAAATCGAAATGCTGTCTCAGTTCCGTCACCGGCATCTGGTATCTTTGATCGGCTATTGTGATGAAAGGAATGAAATGATACTGATATATGAGTATATGGAGAAAGGAACACTCAAGGGTCATCTATATGGTTCGGGGTTCCCAACCTTAAGTTGGAAGGAGAGGCTTGAGATATGCATTGGAGCTGCTAGAGGGCTTCATTATCTGCACACCGGCTATGCTAAAGCAGTTATTCACCGCGATGTGAAATCTGCAAATATCCTCCTTGATGAGAACCTGATGGCTAAAGTTGCTGATTTTGGATTATCCAAGACTGGGCCAGAACTTGATCAGACACATGTGAGCACAGCTGTTAAAGGAAGCTTTGGCTACCTTGATCCTGAATACTTCAGGAGGCAGCAGCTAACAGAAAAGTCTGATGTGTATTCATTCGGCGTGGTTCTGTTTGAAGTTCTTTGTGCAAGACCTGTCATAGATCCGTCCCTTCCCAGGGAGATGGTAAACTTGGCAGAATGGGCAATGAAGTGGCAGAAGAAGGGGCAATTGGAGGAGATCATAGATCCTGCACTTGCAAGCAACATAAGACCGGAATCTCTCAGGAAGTTTGGAGAAACCGCGGAGAAATGCTTGGCAGACTTCGGTGTAGACAGGCCTTCTATGGGAGATGTATTGTGGAATTTGGAGTATGCCCTGCAGCTTCAAGAGTCTGCTACTCAAGGGAATGATCCTCAAGAAAACAGTACTAATATGATCAGTCTCTCTCCACAGGTCAACAACTTCAACAACGATGCAAGCGCCTCTGCCATTAAATTTGAAGGCACAAATGTGGATGATCTGTCTGGTGTTTCAATGAGTAGGGTGTTCTCTCAGTTGGTGAAGTCAGAGGGGAGATGAAGATGATTTTCAACATTAGTGGATATTCAACTGTTTTATTACAACGCTGTTGTTTTATTATTTTTGTTCTTGTTTGTATTATATTTTGATTTTTATTATGATCACTTGATCTCTCTGCCCTGACACACTATATTAAGATACTTTTATAGATTTGTAAAGAAAGACTTAGTTAATCAGACGTCTTTACTTAATTGGTGGCCAGAACACCAAATGGATCCATTCGTTCAATATTGAAATTTGTATAAGTTAATCATTTTAGTATATGTTAATTAGAATAGAGTTTAGTCTGTTAGCTATTTAATGAGTGATTATAATTAATTGTAGTAGAAGTATATAAAGAGTACATACCACTTAACAAATATTTTTTTTTTTTGAGAAAATAAACTCTTCTTATATACTTTGACGAGTGTTAGGGACCATCGGTTTTTATGATTTGTAGTAATCAATTAGTTATCATTAGTATTTTTAATGGTGTGAAGTTATATCTAATGGTGTGTGATTGATTACTTATTCTTTTTTTGTTGGTTAAGTGCTGGCTAGATTTTAATAAAAATATTGGCTCTCTAGATTTTTTTATATACTTTTTAAATGATTTGATATGTTTGACTAAATTATTATTTAATCATTTTTAACTATCTTCTTAGGTGAAACTGAATTAATAGGTTGACAAAATTGATTTAGAATTTTAATACATTATTTTGGCATGCGAATATTATGGTTATTCAGCATTATTGTGTTCTGTTCTTTTTTCTCCCCCATCTCCCTTCTACTCAGTGGCTCATGTTAGTGTTGGTATCCTTTTGTTCCTTTTAGTTTGGCATAAGACTACAGTGGTTAATTTACTTCTCAGTAGATTTAGATTAGATGTAATCCATCATTTGAAAAATAAGAAAACGAAATGGTGATGTTTCTATTTTCTAGTGATCCATGATTAGAACCATGTGATAGGAAAATGGTATTTCTGTTGGCCACACTATGTTGCCATCTTCTCTTTTGTATTATCTTTTGTGCGTAATGTTCAATAGCTAGTGAACATCCCTGTCATTACAAATTTAAAATTATTCAATTTAGAAATTAGTAGTAGAATAGAATTCCATAGCTTTTATAACTATTGTGAGTTTCATTTAGTCATAGTTGCACTTAGGCCTAGTGAACACCCACCACCACCTCTATCTTCTCCCCTAGTCCCCTTACCTACTACTAATGCACTAGCTAGTTGAAGAGAAACATAATATAATAGCAGAAAGTTTTTAAATCTATCCCGAACACGGGCATTCAAATAATAATAATAGTTGATTTTAATTAATATATATTATATAATTTTTTATTATTGAATTCAACGGTTAAAATTATTAAAACACTAATATATTTGATATACTTAAAATTCTTTTTATAATAGCACTGTTTCATCTTCGAATATATATAGATAGGTCTTTGGTGACCAAAATTATTTTGATTGATCAATAAACACATGACATGTAGAAAATTGAGTGGAAGTTGTTAATTAAAGTGATAGACCTTTATTGTTGATGATCAGCGCAGGACAAAAGAGTAAATAAACTGACCGAAACAATATGTATATCATGTGAGCCTTTTTTTAAGGAAAAAAATTTGTTGGTATTTTTTGAGTGGATAATTTTAAAATTTTAATGGTTGGGCTTTAGTGTGAAAATTTATTATAATGTTGGATCAATAAAAGGTTATGAACTATTAATAATGAGAATAATATAAAAAAATAAGAACTAAATTATGTAATATTTATGTGAGCTTTTACTATTAATATATTTATGACATGAATTATATGAGAGTATAAATTTATAAAATGTTAAAATTTTATAAGAAAATATTTTTATTTTGAATAAAAATAACTATTAAAAAGTATTGTTGATATTATCGTAGTTATTATTATTTTTGTTCTTGTTATTATTTATATTATTATTATTATTATTAAAAGAGAAATAATAATTTTACAAATGCTATGCACTAATATTTTTAGAATTACACGGTCTAAATTGGTTAGACTTTTATAATTTTTTATTATAATTATTTGTTATTTTAAAATTTAAAATGTAAAAAATTTATACTGAAATGCCATATTAGAAAGTTATATATAGGTTACTTTTTTTAAAAATAAATTTATGATTTAAATTTATATGTTTGTAGATATGCAATTTTAGTTGAGTTTCAGTTAAATATAAAATCTGAATTTCAGTTTGTATTAATTTTTATTCTATTTTATCTCTTATTATAACATGTAGGAGACAGCAGTGGTTTTGGCCATCCAAAAATTTTATAGAACTATGTTTACATATGAGATATATGTTTAGAGAAATAAAAAATATTATGTAATTTAGTAGCTTTATATGTATTAATTTTTTATTATGTAATATATTTATATCTTAATTATTTAGCTCTCTAATAGTTTTTACTTAACCAACTTAATATCATACACTCATATTTTTGTACTTATCAAATTAATTTTTATATATTTATCTCTATATCTATTTTTAAGAAAAATTGTTTGTTCTTTTAATAATAATATATTTAACATTTATATTATTATATAAAATATTAGTAATAACTTATAGAATTATATTTTGGTAATTATATTGTGTATATTAGATGTTATTTTATTGAAAAAAAATACTCAATTTTTTGTTTAATTTTACATTCTTAAAAGAAAAAAATTTATCTAACTTTTTTTTATCTTAACTTATTTAATTTCAGCTATCATTTTATTTTAATATTCGTATCTTATATTTAATAACAGTATTATACCTTTCAAGTAATTAATAATTTATGATTTTTTTTCAAGTGATTTTAACTAATAATTTTTGTAACTAAATACACTACAAATTTTTGGTCCATTATAATTTTATAATATATTATCGATATTGTTGTCTCTTTTATGTAATTGTCATATAAAAAATGGTATTATGAAAATTAATTTATAAGATTTTTATTTTATATTTAGATAAAACCAATTCAATAACTATATATTATTTCTAAATTACTTTTACGTAATGAAAAAAATCTAAAAAAAGTTAAAAAATTTGTCTATAATTCGATCCCTCTATATTAAAAATTCTAGATCCGTCTCTGATAATCTTAATAAAAAAATATTTTATACATTATTATGATTAAAATATCTTTTACCGTAATTTTATATGAATATCCTAAAAAAATACGAGTGACTCGTTTTGTTTTATATTTTTACGTTTCGTGCTTGTCAATGTTCATTTCTTTTTTAGTTTTAAAACTTATATCATGGAATTAACAAATAATATGTTTAATCATGGATATACAAATTAAAAAACAAAAAATTTTTAGTTAAATAAAAATTAATAAATTAATATCTTAAAAAAGTATAAACGTTGATAAAAACTAACAAATTTATTTCACAAATCATGATGATTTTGCAGATTTTATATTTGTTTTTTTTATATAAGGATCACATTTTATATAAATATTGAGAGAGAAAAAAATTAACAATGAATTCAGTTTTAAGATAATCTGATATATGACTGATTTTCAAATAGTTTATTTAAGTAAATTATAAAAGGTATGACATTATGAATTCAATATTTATAGATACTAGCTTTAGTGGATTCACAAAGTAAAAAAAAAATTTATTAATAAAACTATTATGAAGATTTTTAATAAGAAGAATGCTATATGACCAACAAGTATCATCATTTTTTGTCAACACTTAGTCGGTAATAATTTGTACCCATATTTATAAAAATTTTGTACACAATAAACATACAGTTTACACCTATGTTTATTAAAATTTTACACATATGAATCATTATCATTTGCACTCAAAGTTTTTAGAATTAAAAATGACTAATTTTTAAAAATTTCTTTTAATAATAATAATAATAATATCAATAATAACAAGAACAAAAATAATAATAATAATAACTATTATAATATCAATAATACTTTTTAATAGTTATTTTTGTTCAAAATAAAAATATTTTTTAATAAAATTTTAACATTTTATAAATTTATATTCTCATATAATTCATGCCATAAATATATTAATAGTAAGAGGTTATATAAATATTACATGATTTAGTTCTTGATTTATTTATTTTTTTTTGGATTACTCTCATTATTAATACTTCATGATCTTTTATTGATCTAACATTATAATAGATTTTCACACTAAAGTTCAACCATTAAAATTTTAGAATTATCCACTAAAAAAATACTCATTCATTGATCAGTAAAAACTTAGTCACTCTTAGCCATCATAACCTTAGCCACTAAAGACCTATATATATATATATATACTGACATGACAGGGCAATACTATAGTGGAAGATCCACAATTTACCTAAGAAAATTCCCCTCTAATTATACCCAAAAATAAAAACTATACACACAAAAAGTTGGGACAAATATTAGTTTTATGTTTCAACAATTTGAGATCACATTATATACTACCAGTATACTTTCATAGACAGGTACACATACTATGTAAGTCTCTCAAACAACTACATGATATAACAGATGAAATGTTGACAAAGCACTGCCGAATAGGAATTAGGATATTATTAGATCAAGCGCTTATCATTGAGTTAAAATTATATTTGCTGACAAAATAAAATGCAGTTTTATTTTCTCATAATCTCTCAAAACTATATTTAACATAAAGTTTTCATGTATTACAAGCTTCATAGATTAAAGTATTAAGCAAGGCTATTGAATTTAATTGGTGATATATATGCCATTAATCAAATAGAAGCAGACAGAGTATATAAACCAACACATAGAACCAAGTAATTGAGGACAGGAAAGCTATGGGGAGCGACATGATGAAAAGCAAGACATAAGCTTGTGAAGGGTTGAGAAGAAGGCAGCATAAGCAGTGATGAGAACCTTATAATAATTAGGCTTAATAAAATTGGTTGATGGCGCAGCATTATTTGTGGCGCGAACCACACTCTCCTTTAGAGTTCTAAGACGCTTAATGGCCTTGTGAGTCACACCCTTCTTCTCCCTCGAAAACTTGTAGCTCCTCAGATACATTTGCCTGCACCAGAGGCGGCTGTTTACTCTTCGCTCCTCGCCATTGTTGAAGGAGTTCACCCTCTTCACGAACTCTACGTCGGATTCCGGCCACTTGTGGAGATTTACGAAGGTTAATGGCCGAATGGGAACGCTTGTTTCCTCGTCAACACAGTTGGATATGATAACGGAGGCCATGGATTCTGGGAATACATATATAGTAATAGTACACTTATACTCGATTGTTGGAGTGTGACTAACATGTTACAGCTTATGTAGGTGAAGATTTAGGAAAAAGTTTTCAAGCAACACTTTTATTAAAATTTAGCATGTATTTAATTATTTAAAAAAAATATAATTTTATACTATCAGATATAATTTTACATCATTAAAAATATTAATAAAAAAATAATGTATATTTTATACAATGTGTATAATGAAGTTAATTTGAAATTAAAACTAAATTATAGGCAATAAATTAATTTTAAATAATTTTCAATTTAAAATTTAAATCAATTATTAAGATTACTGTCTGTTTTGGAAACAAATTAATTTGTCAGCGTTTTATGCATTTCTCATAGAATCTCGCCGGGACATTAATGCCACGGTCACCAGCTGTTATCGGAAATCGCGCCGACACTGTTCCGACTGGCGCCGTTTGCCACACAGGCCACCGCCAAGGGTAGACGCGCATATTGTGTGGGTTGAACTAACGGTACTGCAGCAACTCAGACGTCTAGCGCCTCCGTCGCAGTCGGTGTATGCCTTGTTTCCGACACCATCCTCACCTCCTCCGATACGCCTTCGCTTTCTCCCATTCTTTCAAGTCTCTTCTCATCGATGATACCACCATGCTCTTCTTCTTCGGATCCAAGCATGGTTAGCTTCTCTCATGATTTGAGCCCTATGCTTCACAATAATGCCGATTTTATCAAGACTAGTCCTTTAAAATTATGTTTGACCATAATAATAGTTTCTTCTTTATTCATCTTCTTCTAGTTTAATGGTCAATTTATGATGGTCATTTTAGTAGGTATGTTGATGGCTATTTTATTTTTATGTAAATGATTATTTTGATTGGATTGAGTTTAGTTATATATAATTAAAATATGTTAGATGTTCAATTCATTAAATATACAGATGATTATTTTTATCCTTAAGTGGATGGTTATTTTTATTAAAGGTGAGTGGCGTGTGGCAAGTCAAGTAGCGACGGTGAAATTGGATGATTATTGATGAAGGTGAGATGGCCGCCGGTTGAAGAAGAAGAGAGTATTGGAGGATTTCAGATAGTTATTTTTTTAAAATTTGAAATTTGAAATTGGAGAATTTGAAATTTGATGTGAAATAACTGAATAAGAGTTTTTAAATTTATTATTTCATGGATAATTTTTATTTTTAACTCATATTGAATTAAATAAACAATCCATTGTACACATTGTATAAATATTCCACTGGCTCTCTAATGGGACTCAATTAATAATGATTATAAATTACAAAATGTGCTCGTTTCTAGTACTACTAAAGATTTAATTTATAGTAAAAACTCATGTATAATCAATTTTACTATAATTGAGAACCGTTAGATAATTTGATTAAATTTTTATCTAACAATTCTAAACTATTAACTTTACACATGCATCTGAATTTTCATCTTAATTTATAGATAGAGTCCAATAAAATTATAACAGATAGTAATATTCAGTGACAAACGAAAATAAAGATAATGCATTAATGCGGTCAAATCTGTATGAATTTGATATGCATGAGGAATGTGACATATTGGTATCTCTCATGTGAAGTGTGAACAACTGTCTTTTGAATTTAGCTTATATCTTTTATTACGCTGTACTAACTTCCATTCAGGCAATTGATTTTAAGCCATAATACTTCGTTTTTTCCATTGTCATTTTTATTTTACTCATCAAATCTTGCAAGGCTACAAATTTAAAGGATCAAACTAAGTCAAATTTCAAACAATAAGAAAAGGACATGTATAATCAATTAATCATCTGAATTATATTATTAAATAGTATAATTAATTATCACATTGGCTTAAATTTAATTATTTTTATTATTAGTTATTGTTATTAGAGAGATGCTATAGTCAATACTCTTATATTTTTTTTCCCACAATATTTTCAGATAAAAAATTAATCTGTCGCAAATTTGAACTGTCGAGCTTTATTTAGTGATCAATGCTCTCATATTATTATATTACATTTATGATTTTTTTTTTGTCAGTGATTACATTTATGATTTTACATTATCATAATTTATTTATCCAAATTGACCAATGTATCACAGTAAAAATGAGTATGGATAACTTAGTTTGACTTTGTAGTGCAGTGTATGGGAGTCCTCAATTCGAAAAAAGAAGTATGTTTCGGGATCATTTGTGTTCTATTAATTCAGGTCATAATGGACCGTGGATGGCCGTTAGTGATTTTAATGAGATTGTGGCGCCAGACGAGAGTACAGGTGCTTATTTTTCTTCTCACAGAGCTAGTCTATTAGCTGCTACTTTAGATGACTGTGAGCTCTTTGATCTTAAAGTGACTGGTAGGAGATATACTTGGTATAGAGCAGTTCAGGCTGGCAGGAACATGGCCAAAAAGTTGGATAGAGCTCTAGTTAATGAGGCGTGGATGACAATGTTTTCTAAGGGTTATTCTGAAATTCTTAGTAGGCTTCATTCTAATCATTGTCCTATTTAGTTCGTTGTCATGGTGGCCCCAGAGTGAAAGGATCTCATCCTTTTAGGTTCCAAGCTGCGAGGGCAGAACATCCTTCTTATAAACATGTTATTAGTAAGGCTTCGAATCAAGAGTTTGGAGGTGTTATTGAAAGGCTTAAGATGGTTCAACAGGCTTCTTTGGACTTCAACTTAAATATTTTTGGAAATATTTTTATGCGAAAAAGTAAGCTGGAATATCAGATTGATCAGATTCAACGGCGTTTGGAGGTTACCGGTGTGTTATCTCTGAGAATTAAAGAAGCTGAACTGAGGGAAGATTACAATAGGCTTTTATTGCAAGAGGAACTTTTTTGGTACCAGAAATCTAGAGAGCGGTGGGTCAAGTATGGGATAGAAACACTAAATTCTTTCATCTTCAGACTTTGGTGCGTAGAAACCATAATAGAGTACATGGATTATATGTTAGAGATGGGTCTTGGTCTACTGATTCAGATATTCTCCAGGAAGAAGCCCTCTCTTTTTACAAGAATCTCTTTGATACAACAGAAGATGTTGAGGTTGATTGTTTAGGGGATGTTCCGATGCCCACTCTAAACACCGAGGCTTGTGCTAGATTAATTGACCTTATCTCTTTTGCGGAAGTCAAGTCAGTAGTATTCAGTATGAGCCCTTATAAAGCTCCTGGTGCAGATGGCTTTCAAGCTTATTTTTTTAAAGAATATTGGGAGATAGTAGGCACTGAGATTTGGAATATTATCTTGAGCGCTTTCTTGGGAGAGTACTTAAATCCTAGCATCATGGAAACTCTGATTGTGCTTATTCCTAAAATTGATAACCCTGCCTTTATGAAGGATTTCAGGCCTATTATCTTGTGTAATGTTGTTTATAAAATTATCACCAAAGTATTGACTAATCGACTTCAGCCTTTTCTTCCAGATATTATTAGCCCTTTGCAAGGAGGTTTTATTCCGGGTCGTAGTGCTCCTGATAATATTATTGTGACCCAAGAAATTTTGAATTTCATGAAGCACACAAAATCAAAGAAAGGTGCTCTTGCTTTTAAAATTGATATTGAAAAAGCTTATGATAGGGTTGATTGGAGGTTTTTGGAGAGTACTCTAATTGCTTCTGGTTTTTCTATCATCACTGTTAATTTGATTATGAATTGTGTCCGTGCATCATCTCTTTCTATTATGTGGAATGGGAATAGATTGGATAGTTTTGCTCCTAGAAGGGGGCTTAGACAGGGTGATCCAATGTCTCCTTACTTATTTGTACTTTGTATGGAAAGACTTGCTTGCTATATATCTCATAAGGTGGTCGAAGGTGTGTGGAAGCCAGTTTCTATCACTAGGGGTGGCCCAAAATTTTCTCACTTGATGTTTGCAGATGATCTCTTACTTTTCTGTTAGGCTACAAAGAGTTAGGTTCAAATAGTCATGCATTTTATTAACATTTTCTGCAAGACATCTGGCATGAAAGTGAATCTTGAAAAGTCTAAAGCTTTTTGTTCTAAAAATGTGACTGCTCGTAGAAGAGATATTTTTACTAGTGTTTCTTCAATACGTTTTGCTTTGGACTTAGGAAGATATCTTGGAGTTAACCTTAATCATTCCCGTACCAGTAGGGCTTCTTTTCATTCGGTGATTGAAAAGGTGAGGGGAAGATTAGCTAATTGGAAAGGAAGACTTCTAAATAAAGTAGGGAGACTTTGCCTGATCAATTCTGTTGCAGCATCCATTCCTGTCTATCATATGCAGGTATCTTTTTTTTCAAATTGGGTTTGTGATAAATTGTCTTCTATGATGAGACAGTTCCTTTAGAAGGGTCAAGTTGATGGTAGAGGTCTTTCTCTTGTTAATTGGAGGACTGTAATCACTCCAAAGAAATTTAGTAACCTGGGTGTTAGAGATCCTGCGTGTATTAATATATCTTTATTTAATAAATTGGTTTGGCAACTTTTCCATTGTTAGGACAAGCCTTGGGTTGCACTATTGAAGGCGAAGTATCTGAGGAATGAGGGAGTTTTAGATGGCCCTGTCCCTTGCAACGCTTCTCATGTTTGGAAGAGTATCTCAAAGGCTTTTGGTGCTCTTAAGGATGCCTTCTCTTGGTGTGTCGGGTCACTTGATCAATCTTTTTGGTTTGACAATTGGAGTATTGAGGGCCCAATTGCTCAAGATGTCTCTTTTGTACATATATCTGACTTTGATTTAACTATTAGAGACGTTTGAAAAGATGGTCAATGGAATCTCCATGATATTTTCTCTATCATTCCAGAAGATGTCAAACAGCGTTTGAATGCTTATAATCCGGATTTGAATGTTGGAGATAGTTCGGGTTGGTCGTGGGATGTGGCATCTTCTAGACTCTACTCAGTTAGGAGTGGGTACAGTTGGCTATCTAAAAGAAAGTTTGACTGGAATGAGCATGATAATTGGTTGTGGGTATGGCGACTGCATATTCCTGAGAAGTACAAGTTCTTGATTTGGCTCAGTCTTCATAATGCTATTCCTATGGCAGAGTTTCGTTTGGGTCATGGCTTAGCTTTATCTAGCACTTGTCATCGGTGTCAGAATGGTTCTGAATCCATTCTTCATTGTCTTCAGGAGTGTCATAGTGCCAAGGAGGTCTGGAACCTTTTAGACCTGTATTCAGATAACTCAGATTTACGTGATTGGCTCTATAGAGGTGCAAGGAATAGAGATGTTTTTCTTTTTTTTTTTCGACCATCTGGTGGATTTGGAAAAGCAGGAATCATGACTTATTTAATATAGATGATTCTTGGAGTGCTAGTAAAGTGGTGAGTTTGATTCGTAGTTCAGTAAGGGAGTTTTACACTATTTTTGCTATGCATCAATCTTTGTCTCCTCCTTTGCTTTGTTTGCATTGGGTTCCACCTCCACTTTATTCTGTTAAATTAAATTGTGATGCTAGTTGTTTTGCTCCTTTTGGCTATGCTAGTTTTAGTTGTATTATTCGCAATCCTGATTGATGGATGTTGGTTGAAAGGTTGCACTGGAAAAGTCAAAGTGTGCAGTATTCTTTTTGCTGAATTGTATGCAATTTTGATAGGTTTACTTCTTGCTTGGGAGAGTGAATTTCGTGAGGTTATTTGTGAAACAGACTGTTTAGAAGCTCTTTTCTTGGTAAACCAAAGAATGCTTGGTAAAGATATTCCGGAATGGGATTTGGCAAAGCATATACAGAAAGTTATGAATTGGAATTGAAGAGTCTCTATTCTTTTAATTCAGAGGAATGCAAATAGTGTTGCAGATTGTATGGCTAAAGCAGATGCTTCTGGTGCGAACATTCACTCGAATTGGAGCCAACTATGGAGTGAGATTCAACATCTAATAAATTTAGATATGAATCTAGCCAATTAATTTGGCTTTATCTCTATTTTTTTCTTTCTTTCTTTTCTATTTAGTCACAAAAAAAATTTACTTATCCAAAAGGCCAATTACATGGGGGCTTGGGCTTCTAGCCTTCTATTTTTTATTCTGCTCATTAGGTACTTGGGCTACCAAAAATATTGCAAGCCCAAATGGGACCAAAAATTAAAAACGAAAAGAAAGAATGCGTGTATAGGGCGCCTAAAGCCCCTCCTCCAGAGTGAGAAACCCCAAACTCCCAAGTCTAAGCTAAACCGCTAGCCGGAATAGAGCGACCACCGATGGGGTTCTTCGACCTAAACATACCGTACACGCATCCGCCAAAAAGGACAGTCGAAGCCAGCCGCACCAGGATTGCCGTGAAGGCCATGGAGCTTGGCTACACTGGAATCGCCTACAACCGCACGATCAGTGGCGTCATATCCGATGAACACCGTTGCTCCATCAAACCTCTCTCCATATCCTCTCTCCTCAACATCCTCCATCTCCTCTCTCCTCAACATCCTCCCTTCTCTCCCACTCTCCGCCAAGCTCCACCGCGACCTCCTCCGTATTCCCTTGTCCACCCCCTTCCGTCAGTACACGCGCGTCACCGTCTTGATCGAGACCCCCTTACATGCCACAGCCGTCTGCTGCGACAACCCTATCCTCAAGACCTACGATCTCGTTGCCATTAAGCCCTCCAGTCGGGCCACATTCGATATGGCATGCCAGAAATCGGAGGTAAGTTAATTAGAGATTTAGAGCTTTGTTATAACTGTTTATGTAACTAAATCCTTGTAGCGGAAGCGTAACGACCAAATATGAGTTCAATTGTGTGTATAGGGTTGAAGTGATTAACTTTTCAATGCTGAAGTGATTGCAGGTAGATATCATTACGGTTGACTTTTCGAAGGGGATGCCGTGTAGAATGACGGAGAACATGGTTAAAGTTGCTGCCGAGGTTTGCTCTGCAATCTTTTCTTTTACTTCAATGAGCAAAAGGATTAATGTAATGAATGAATCCTTTTAATAGAGTTCAGTTAATTGATACGTGGTTTGTTAATATTTCTACACAGCGAGGGGTTTGCTTTGAAGTTGATTACTCTTGTCTTTTAAATAATGCTAAAATCAGGGAGCAGTGGATCTACGGTGCTAAGGTAATGTCTATTTTCCTGAATGATTCTCGGATTGAGTGGCCAAGTATACTGGAGGATTTTCGCAACTTGATTATTTACTTGTTATGATGAGTTATCATCATTTGATGAGTCTTAATCAACTCGGTGGTGTCAGTCTTAAGCAGAATTACTTCTACATTTGAGGGTTGATACTATATCTGCTTTGTGCTTTGGCTTGAATTTGTTTCTAGGATGTAGTTTTAGTGTATGTATTAAGTGAGAAAGAGAAAGTAAAGTAGTCTGATAACTATTGGTTGACCTTAGTAGTTTGCTTCTAGGTACCTTTTTTGACACTGACATTAGAACACATGTAAACTAACACACTGATTAAACGTGTAGTGTTTGATGGAGTGGACTCAGGGAAGAAACGTTATCTTTTCAAGTTCTGCTCCTTCAGTGAATCTTCTTAGAGGACCTTGGGATGTTGCAAACTTATTGTCCATATTGGGAATCTCCAAGGAGCAAGCTAGAGATGCTATTTCTAAAAACTGTAGGTATGAAAACTTGCACTAATACTTTACTAATGCCTTTGTTTTCTCATGACCAACATTTGAGGTATCTTGAATGTCCTTTCGAACGTTTGCAGGAATCTTTTGGTAAAAGCTTTAAGGAAAAAACGGTTTTACAAAAATGCAATAAGAGTGCAACCATCATCATCAAATACAGTGTCTAATTTTGAGGATGATCACCAGGAAGAATTACTAAAATGGGATTCTCTCTCCAGTGAAGGTGACATCTCGTTGAATGATTGGGCAAAGTGTTTTTCATCATTATCCTCTAAAGCATCAGAAATTGCTCCCGTGGTTGACAGCATGCCATCTCATGGTTTTCAAACAAAGGATTTCTTACCTTCAAGTAATGCTTCCCCTGTCGTCTCGAATGGTGAAAAGATCAGTCAGTCAACACCTGTACTTAAAAACTCAACTGAGCAGCCCAACAGGCAAGATGAAAGCTCAAGACCCGATGCTATGGAAGCAGATCAAGTGGCGATGACGACAATGACAACAACGCCAGCAACAATATCAACAAAAAAATCTTGTCCTACTAGGTGTAGTCAATTACACGGATCAAATGACATCCTTTTGAGCTGCAACAAATTGTGTGAGAAAACTAAAAAAAGTATACCCACTGAAACATTCAATTCTAGAAAATCACATGATTCACAATCAAACTTGGGCACCCTCGGCACTGCGTTGGATGCTGTGATACAAAATGAGAACAGCAAACTGCAGAAATTTTTGCAAGATGCAAAACGTGATGATGAACATGATAGTGAGAAAATATTTTATCCTAATTTAAATGCAAAAATTACAGAGATGCATGAAGCTCCTCAAAGTGAGGATTTGGAAATTGCACAGCATACAGTCTCAAAGACAGACATATCTATTTCCAAAAATTTATTGGTGGCTGAACAATCCGGTAAACTTGAAACTGAAGCAGTTAAACTTGATGAGATGGAGATTGAAGAGGATGGTTCTGCAGTTGTAACTCATATAGAAGATCAAAAACTTAATAAACTGAGCACTGAATCTGATCAAGTTTCCCCGGTTGAGTCTGTATCAGGTACCCTATCTGATGATGTACATCTTTACTTTTATATTGCAAGCTGTGTTATTTTTCTCTCATTCAATCACAGAAGTTCATATAATTTGTTTGGTTTTATCCCCACCCACTGATTAATATGTTTGATGTCACTTCATTTTCCCAAATGTATTATAATTCCTAGCTTCCCCCATAAATGTTTAAATGCATTTGATAATATTTTTTGCACGTTCCTGTTATAAGTTTCGAATAATATGTAAAAACAACTGAGCAAATTTCTGTTTTCTGTAGGTCGATCGAGAGTGAAGCGGAGGAGACCTCCAGCACCACCTTTGTTCCCTTTCAAACGATTATTTAGTCGAATGCTTTTTAAGAGGAAAGGTAGAAAAAAGAAGAGCAAAACTAAGCCAGAATAATCTCCCCAACTCCCATCTCGCTGGTGGAATATTTTTGGTTATTTGGCATAGATGTGAGCTAATTCTTTAATGTTATATGAACTCTAAATTTTGGGAATATCACTTAATGATAGATAGTGTTTTCGTTATGACTGCTTAATCAACTGTGATCCAAGCCTTGTGATTTATTTGATACACAGTAACTAGGGGTGTTCGCGGTGCGGTTTGGATCGGTTTTGAGTAAAAAACTCATCCGATCCGAACATTATGTTTACTTGCGGTGCGGTTTGGATTGGATGATTTTTAAAAAAAATCCGATCCGATCCAATTTCGAGCGGTTTGGATTGGATTTGGATTTACGGTTTTGTAAATTAAAAAGATTAAATATATATAACAAGTCTCGATATCAAATTTTAAATAACCAACAATTACATAACAAGTCTTAACAATATCTTAAAAAAACCAACGATAACAACAATAGAAATAAAATTATAGGTTAGTTAAAATAAATAAATAAATCACATTTTGAACATAAAACATTTACTAAATAATAATAATACATGAAAAATATAAAAATGTATAACAAATTGAATATGTTATAAGTATAATTGTAAACATAATAATAAAATAATAATATTATAACACATTGTGCGGTTTGGATTGGATTGGATTGGTTGTAAAAAGTAAATCCGAAATCCAATCCGATCAAGCGGTTTGCAAAAAATAAAATCCAATCAAATCTGAATTAGTGCAATTTTAATTAGTTTTCAGTTTAGATTAGATTAGATGAGCGATTTAATTTAGATCTATTTAGATTTAAACACCCCTAACAATAACGAAAATTTATAGAATATAATACAACCAAGAGTATTTTAATTCACGACTATGTATTCAGTCCGATAAATCAGTGCATCTGCTACAGGCCTACAGTCTAAAATAACTAATTATAATTTACAATCCCGCTATGTTATGTGTCTAATAAAAATGTCTTTTTTATAGTCGTGTTTAATAGAAATATCTTTATAAATATATTTTTTGGATGTGTTTTTTTATATATGTGTTTAAAATATAATAATTAATTATTATTAATAATAAATTGACAGATAATATGTTAGTACCTATACTTTTTCTATAATTTATTATTTAAAATCGTGAAGGCAGTAGAAACTAGAAAATAATCTATGTGCCTGGGTTATTTTGTTGCATTTATTTATAACTACAAGACACAGAGATACAAATATATAAAATTATGTTTAACAAATAAAATATGAACAAATATATTTTATTTAAAAACTCTAAATTAATATATTTTATATTTTTTTATAAAAAAATCTCTCATTCAATCACAGAAGTTCATATAATTTGTTTGGTTTTATCCCCACCCACTGATTAATATGTTTGATGTCACTTCATTTTCCCAAATGTATTATAATTCCTAGCTTCCCCCATAAATGTTTAAATGCATTTGATAATATTTTTTGCACGTTCCTGTTATAAGATTCGAATAATATGTAAAAATAACTGAGCAAATTTCTGTTTTCTGTAGGTCGATCGAGAGTGAAGCGGAGGAGACCTCCAGCACCACCTTTGTTCCCTTTCAAACGATTATTTAGTCGAATGCTTTTTAAGAGGAAAGGTAGAAAAAAGAAGAGCAAAACTAAGCCAGAATAATCTCCCCAACTCCCATCTCGCTGGTGGAATATTTTTTGTTATTTGGCATAGATGTGAGCTAATTCTTTAATGTTATATGAACTCTAAATTTTAGGAATATCACTTAATGATAGATAGTGTTTTCGTTATGACTGCTTAATCAACTGTGATCCAAGCCTTGTGATTTATTTGATACATAGTAATTAGGGGTATTTGCGGTGCGGTTTGGATCGGTTTTGAGTCAAAAACTCATCCGATCCGAACATTATGTTTAATTGCAGTATGGTTTGGATTGGATGATTTTTTAAAAAAAATCCGATCCAATCCAATTTTGAGCGGTTTGGATTGGATTTGGATTTACGGTTTTGGAAATTAAAAAGATTAAATATATATATAACAAGTCTCAATATCAAATTTTAAATAACCAACATGTTGAGGATAAATAAGAGATGAAACTAGCTGTAGTGTGAGGCATGTGATTAGGAGTTAGTTATGCTGAGTTGTCAAGTTTGTTAGAAGGATAATTAGTTGTTAGAAAAATCTGTTTCAGCTGTGACTATAAATTCAAGAGAAAACCTACTCTGGTAGTTTTTTTAGAATCAATGAACTCAATTTCTCGATCTCTTCTCTTCTCTTTTCTCTTCTCTCTGCTCTCTACTCCCTTTCTCTCTTGCTCTTTGCTCTCTTTTTAGATCTAACAGAGTTTTCTGATACCTTCTCATGGTATCAGAGCTCTAGGTTCTGATCCATGGCGCTACCAAGTGAAATTACAGCTTCCGCAATTGTGAACCCTAGAACAACGATCAACACCATCGCGTTCAAGCTCGATGAAAATAACTTCGTTCCATGGAGACGTCAAGCACTGGCCTTCATAAAATCGAATAAACTCAAGGAGCATCTCGATCCAAGAAAAGTACCGAGGAGATATGGATCTGAACAAGATCGATTGACAAACACTGAAACGAAGGAGTTTGATGCTTGGGAGCAAGAGGATCAATTCTTAGTCTCGTGGTTCTTTGCCTCAATAGATCCAGAGTTTACTCATCAGTTGGCTAAGTGTGAATTTGCTTATGAGATCTGGTTCAAACTGAAAGATTATTTTGCAAAAAGGATGAAATCAAAAGTAAAGCAGCTGAAAACACAAATTAAGACCATCAAACTTCAAGGATCTGTAATTGAATATATCTCCAAGATAAAAAAGGTAACAAACTCACTTTCTGCATTAGGTGCACCTCTTACTAGTGAGGAATTTGTCGAAGCAGTAGCTCAAGGCTTAAATGAGGATTACAGTGCTTTTATTACTATGATAATTTCAAAGGCTGATGAAATAACTCAGAGTGAGGTGGAGGCATTATTAGTAGGACAAGAAGAATTAGTTGAGAGATTTAAAAAGAATGTACTTGGCACTATGCATGTAAATTTGGCTCAAGATTCAGAATCAAAACTGCAAGAACACCACCACAATTACTCTACATATTCATAAATCAACAACATAACTATCAAGGAAGAGGTCAGGAGTTTCGAGGACGAGCTCGTGGTCGAGGATTTAGAGGTGGCAGATCCTTCTATTACGGCAATTCAAGGCCGCAATGTCAGCTATGTGGAAGGATTGGACACATTGTATGGGATTGTTATCACAGGTTTAATCAAAACTATCAAAGACCTTATGAAGCAGCATCAAATTCACCAGCTCCACCGTCTTCAGCCTTTCATCAACCACAGTCACAAACAGACTCACAACCACGAGCATTGGTTGCAGCTGCGCCGTTAACAACACCTTTGACAGATAGAGCGTGGTATCTGGACACAGGAGCATCACACCACCTTATATTTGATGGCAACAATCTAGTTACAGGCTCAGAGTATGAAGGCTCAGAGCAGGTGTTCACAGGTAATGGTCAAGGTATGTGCATCAATAATATTGGCAGAACTATATTATTTCCTGTATCCAACCCTCCTTATCAGCCCAACACACACTACTTTAAATTACTAAACCTACTACATGTTTCCTCAATCACGAAGAACCTCATTAGTGTAGCAAAATTTGCGCAAGATAATCACGTGTTCTTTGAATTCCATCCTTTTGATTGTTTTGTTAAGGATCAGGAGACCAACGATCTGCTTCTCAGAGGGTCTCTTAGAGGAGGACTTTATCAATTTGACAACATTGGCATATTAGCCAGGGCAGTATCATCAAGCGGTTTACCTTCATTTGAAGGAAGAAGAGAAGCTTTGCAAGTAATAAAAGCCACTGCATCTACTAGTAGTGACCAGGAATCTCATTTTAGTGTACAAGAGTCTAGAATAGGTAGTGTTGAGCATGAACAGAAAAGCAAAGAAAAAGAAAAAGAAAAAGAAAAAGAAGAAGAAAAAGAAAAAGAAAGTGAACAAAAACAGAAAAGAAAAGAAGAAGGAAATACACATTGTAAAGCTGTGTCTGTGTCGCAGTTTGAAGTATGGCATAGAAGGTTAGGACATCCGGCTGCAAAAACAGTAGCAAAAGTAATGCAGCGTTGTAAAATTGTGGATGATGATATGAATAAAAGAGACACAACAGCTATTACTCCTTTGTGCAATGCATGTTGTCAAGGAAAACATCATAATTTGCCTTTCTCTGACTCACTTGCTGACTATAACACAACTCTAGAGTTAGTCTACTCTGATATTTGGAGGCCAGCACCAATTATCAGTAGTTCAGGTTTTAGATATTATATAATTTTCATTGATGCCAAAACCAGATACACATGTATATACCTGCTGCAAAACAAAGCTCAAGCTCTCCAAGCCTTTACCCAATACAAATTGCTACTTGAAAACAAGACTGGACACAAGATTAAAAGTCTTCAAACTGACAATGGAGGTGAATTCCTCTCTCACAGCTTCACAGAATTCCTCATTCAGCATGGCATTGCTCATAGGCTTAGTTGTCCTCATACTCACCAACAAAATGGTAGAGTTGAACGGAAACACCGGCACATAACTGAAATGGGCCTAACACTACTTTCTCAAGCCTCTTTACCCCTAAGTTTTTGGGATCAAGCCTTCTTGACAGCCACTCATCTCATTAATCTACTACCCTCATACACCACAGATCAGAAAACACCATTTGAGCTCCTCAATCACAAAGAACCAGACTATTTGTTTCTCAAAACCTTTGAATGTGCATGTTATCCACAACTTAAACCCCACAACACTCATAAATTTAATTTTAAAACTCACAAATGTCTCTTTTTAGGTTACTCCTCTCATCATAAAGGGTACAAATGTCTCTCACTTTCCAGCAAACTCTACGTTTCTAAACATGTCTTATTTGATGAATCTGAGTTTCCTTGTTAATCTCTCTTCTTCAATCAAACTCCAAAACTGAAATCTGTTGTCCCACACCTCCAAACTATCACATCTGCACCATTGCACCTCATTCCAGCCCACACCATTGTCCAACAAAACCATCTCAATGCCCAAGTCACATCTCCAATTAGTATTTCCAACACCACTAGCCCTCTCATACATGAAACACTTGTTCCTAACTCAGATGCCAATTTACACCGTCAAATACTAGACCTTGCACAACAATCCCTTTCCCAATCATCTTCACCGTCCTCCACACCCTTAGCTCAACCTGAGTCTTCTGTCAATATTAGTGCTGCTCATAACTGTCCATTAACTGATGATACTGCTATGACTACTTTTACTTCTGTGTTTTCCTCAAGTAATGCAAGGTTAGCTAAGCAGCTAGAAAGAAGACATGTAGCTCTGCCCACGACAGCGCCTACTCGAACGCATCCTATGGTTATTAGAAGTCGGGCTGGAATTTTTAAGCCGAAACTGTTCACTGCACTGGTTCTGGATAATGTTGTAGACCTCACACAAGTTGAACCTTCTTCAGTGGTACAAGCACTAACCTCGCCGCATTGGAAAGCCGCAATGGATGAGGAGTATGCAGCACTTTTGAAGTGCAAGACATGGAACTTGGTTGAAGAGTCACCAATAGTTGAACCGATTGGATGTCGCTGGGTATTTCGCATCAAAAGACAGCCAGATGGGACAATTCAGAAGTACAAAGCGAGGTTGGTTGCAAAGGAATTTCATTAGCGAGAAGGTTTGGACTATGATCAAGTTTTTAGTCTAGTTGCCAAGTCTACAACAGTACGCACATTGCTGTCTATTGCTGTTTCAAAAGGATGGAGAGTGAGGCAGTTTGATTTCAACAACGCATTTCTCAATGGGGATTTACATGAGAAAGTGTACATGGTGCAACCTGAGGGTTATGCACTTGGTTCTGGCCTTGTGTGAAAATTGGAGAAGGCCCTATATGGCTTAAAACAGGCTCCAAGAGCCTGGTTTCTGAAGCTAAGCAGCACACTTAGAGGATTTGGTTTTGCAAGTACAACCTCAGATCCTTGTCTCTTTGTTCGACACAGTAAAGCTTCAACAATCTATTTTCTAGCATATGTTGATGACATACTGATGACTGGCACTAATCAAACTGAAGTTGATGGTCTGATCCAACAATTAAATAAAGTGTTCACTTTAAAAGACTTGGGGGAAATGAAATTTTTTTGAAATTGAAGTTGAAAGAACTAAAGCTGATACTCTAGTGCTGAAACAGTCTAAATATGTCAAGGATCTGTTGAAGAGAGTTGAGATGTTAGAGGCTAGACCTGTTACCACACCAATGGCTAGTACCTTAAAGCTTGATACAATAGGTACAACATTTGATAAGCCCTTTTTGTACAGATCCATAGTGGGTGGGCTGCAATACGCCACCATCACTAGGCCTGATATTGCCTTCTCCGTGAACAAAGTGTCCCAATTTATGCATGCTCCCCTGGAACAGCACTGGAAGGCAGTAAAGAGAATCCTTCGCTACCTGGCCGGGACAATTGAGTTTGGGCTTGAAATTCCCAGAAGCAGCGACTTCAGAATCTTAACATTTTGTGACTCAGATTGGGCAACAGATCCTGTGGATAGACGATCAACAACAGGGTATTATATATTCCTTGGGGTGAATCTCATAAATTGGTCAAGCAGGAAGCAAACGGCTGTAGCCAGATCAAGCGCCGAGGCTGAGTTTAGAGCCCTGGCTGATGCCATGACAGACACTATGTGGCTGCAGAAACTCCTCCATGAAATGCACATACCGGCTGGACTTCCTCCAACATTGTTCTGTGACAATCAAAGCACAATGCTCATGAGTCAGAATCCAATTCTGCACAGCCGATCGAAACATTTTGAAATTGATCTCCACTTTGTTCGACATAGAGTTGAGGACAAGCAGGCATATGTAGTTCATATTCCATCTCAAGATCAAATTGCAGATGTTCTTACCAAGCCAGTGAGTCATGATGCCTTCTTGAAGATTAGATGCAAACTAAGACTAGTTGACCAAGCCAAGCTCAAGTTGAGGGGGAATGTTGAGGATAAATAAGAGATGAAACTAGCTGTAGTGTGAGGCATGTGATAAGAGTTAGTTATGCTGAGTTAGTTTGTTAGAAGGATAATTAGTTGTTAGAAAAATCTGTTTCAGCTGTGACTATAAATTCAAGAGAAAACCTACTCTGTAATGTAGTTTTTTTAGAATCAATGAACTCAATTTCTCGTTTTCTTCTCTTCTCTTTTCTCTTCTCTCTGCTCTCTACTCCCTTTCTCTCTCGCTCTTTGCTCTCTTTTCAGATCTAACAGAATTTTCTGATACCTTCTCACAATAATGACATAACAAGTCTTAACAATATCTTAAAAAACCAACGATAACAACAATAGAAATAAAATTGTAGGTTAGTTAAAATAAATAAATCACATTTTGAACATAAAATATTTACTAAATAATAATAATACATGAAAAATATAAAAATGTATAACAAATTGAATATGTTATAAGTATAATTGTAAACATAATAATAAAATAATAATATTATAACACATTGTGCGGTTTGGATTGGATTGGATCGATTGTGAAAAGTAGATCCTAAATTCAATCCGATCCAGCGGTTTGCAAAAAATAAAATCTAATCAAATCCGAATTAGTGCGGTTTTAATCAATTTTCAGTTTAGATTAAATTAGATGAGCGATTTAATTTAGATCTATTTAGATTTGAACACCCTTAACAATAACGAAATTTTATAGAATATAATACAACCAAGAGTATTTTAATTCACGACTATGTATTCAGTCTGATAAATCAGCGCATCTGCTACAGGCCTACAGTCTAAAATAACTAATTATAATTTACAATCCTGCTATGTTATGTGTCTAATAAAAATGTCTTTTTTATAGCCGTGTTAAATAGAAATATCTTTATAAATATATTTTTTGGATGTTTTTTTTATATATGTGTTTAAAATATAATAATTAATTATTATTGATAATAAATTGGCAGATAATATATTGATATCCTATACTTTTCCTATAATTTATTATCTAAAATCGTGAAGGCAGTAGAAACTAGAAAATAATCTATGTGCCTAGGTTATTTTGTTGCATTTATTTATAAGTACAAGACACAGAGATACAAATATATAAAATTATGTTTAACAAATAAAATATGAACAAAGACATTTTATTTAAAAATTTTAAATTAATATATTTTGTATTTTTTTATAAAAAAATATAAAAAGATATTAATAAAAAAATAATTTATTTTTTATTTTATTATTTTTATATTATTCTATTTTCAGAATCAAACAAACCCCTTTTTGAGCAAGTTATAGTGACTTTTTTTATTTGAGCAAGTTAGAGTGACTGAATGCTATTAATCTGAAGTCTGAAGGCTGTGTAACGGGTGGATTTGGAGCATTGCTCTTTCCTCTCAGCTTCCTAGTTCCTTGTAGTAGTGATTGACCCCAGGGAGGGGGTATTGCTCTGCATGTGCCGTTATTATCTTTTTAATATTATGACTTATCACTTTGGTGCTTTTTCCTTAGGTGACATTTGTACTTAACGGTGTCATACTAGTTTTGGTTTTGGAAGCGGCCCCCCCACATGATCTTCTTTTTGTTTAATCAACTTGACTCATCATCATCATGGTTAACAAAACCATTTTTTGCCCCAACCTTGTAGATGCCTAGTTCCATTCATAGCTCGTAGCACATTATAAATTTATAATAGACATTCATCATAAGTAGGATTGAGAAGATCAAACAAACAAGTTGGATTGATTATTTATTTATTTATTTTTGGAGGAATTGACTTCCCAACTCCCAAGTGTTCGAAACACCTCTGCAAGATTTTTAAACATGTTAATGTGAAAATAATAAGACAAAACGATATAAAAAAAAAAGTGAAAAACCATGGAACAAATAACAGCAAGATTGGATGTCACTTTACTTAATTTTGAGTAAAGTAATAATTCGGTTTAACCTGGTGAAAAACGATATAAATTCATGTACATTTAGTATTTTTTTAATGATTTAATATAGATAATCTATGAATTAAAAAATTCAAGAATTTCAACAGAGGACTAAAGTATTATTTTAACCTAATTTAATCATTGTTAATTACATATATTGATATAAAAAATAGCCCACAAACCTAGTGGCTGACACACCGCCGGCCAACAAAAGACGAATAGGGCCGTCCTCCCCCCACCTTCTGAAGTTATCTTAGAATCTATAGCCTTTAACTTGAGAGAGCAACATGAATTCAAAACCTCATCATACTTGGAGAATATTATATATGTCTCATGTATAATCCCTCAATTTCACCATATGTTCATGTTGTTTGATTCCTATGACCTATAAGTAATCATTAGTGCGAGCTTATATTAATCATTCTCGGGAGAGACCATACTTAGAGAAAGTAGGCAATATAAAATATGGTAGGTTGCCTGCTTTGGATGCTAGCACAACTGCTTAGATAAAACAAATGGTTTCAACTTGTAAATATTTGTTTCATTAAATCATTTTAAAAAGATTAGTAGTTATATAATGTTCATGGTAAAAACAAAACTCAAATAAAATTAAGTGAGAAACCTATTCTTCTACATAACTTATCATGATGTATTGCTCTGAAAATAACTATCTCCTTTTCTTTTATTTATTTATAACAACATAAATCATAAAATAACTATCTTAATTAGTTATGATCAGTTATGATCTTAGCTATCCACAACGAGACTTAAACCAATTAAATTTTAGCTCATCAAGTCAATAAGATATGCTCTGAACTGGTATATTTTCTTGGAATTATTTTATTTTTTTAATGAAAATGAGGAAGAAATTATCACAAGGGATAATATATAGACATTACTTTGGTATTTTTTAAAATTACACGATAAATTTTCCTTTCTTATATATTATATTATAATAAGTTTAATTATATTGTACACAGATTTAACATATAAAATAAATATCTTGACATATTTATTTAAATTTAAGGTATCATATTTAAATTAAGCTCTAGATAAATAACCTATCGCGTTCTTTAATTTCTATTCTTATAGAATTATAAAACTTAAAAGATGCTTGAATAATTTTACAGAATACTTAAATGTGTGTTTCAAAAACTTATATTTATCTAAAATTTATTATACAACTATGTTACGTATGTATATATACCAAAATTAATTACTATATATTTATGTATAAATATATACTATTTAATTTATTTTCAATATGTATTTTATATTCTAATATATATTTTATACTAGTAGTTAATTTTAGTGTAAAAAAATATTTTATTTAAGATAAAATATAATTTTTATTCTCAATGTTGTA
>NC_029779.3:26080821-26118338 GCF_000817695.3 Arachis duranensis
CAGTGGTAAGATTTTTTATTTAATGTTAAAATAATATATATTAATATAAAAAAATTAATAGTAAATATAAAAATAATTGTTAACAAAAATTTTAGTAAAATCACAATTTAATAATTAAAAAATTATTGAAAAATAGGTATCTTAGAAAAAAATAATTTAATTATTAATTTTTTTGAAAATATTTCGTTAAAAATACAATTTAATTAATAAAAGAATAATTTATTAAAAGATATTTTGGTAAGCAAAATTTAATAATAAAAAATAAAATTTTTGTTAATGGATATTTTTTTAAAAAAATAATTCTTTTTCTTAAAAAATGAATAAAGTTAACATTGGTTAACACAAAAAAATTTAAAATGGATTAAAGAAAAGATTTTTTAAAAATTAGAAGGGAGGAAAATGTTATAAATGGAAAAAAAATGTCATTTTAATATCTCGTAAAAAAAAGAGTAGAATTTTCTCTAAAAAATATTCAAAACAAACTTATTACATAATAACATATATTAAAAAAGAATAATTTATCTTTTGATTTTAGGAGGAACCGTAACAAAATTGTAGTCGAAAACTTGGTTTTTGACTCGTGGCTTGACTACTTCACCGAAAGCGCACTAACCAAAATCCTTCTTAGGAGTAGGACTCTCTTTTTCTTGGGTCATTGTCAGAGTATAGCATCCTCAACTATCTATCTCAGTTGCAGTTCAACCATCATAATTGAAAAAACAGTTGACATATATAGCCACTCTCTCGTACCTTCACCACTTCACTTTATTGGGTGATGGTCACATGTCTTTTTACTATTCTGATTATTTTGTAATTGCATCAACAATAAAGGTCATGATACTATAAATACAATTTAGTTTAACCCTGAGTAATAATACTTGCTAAAGTTGTGCTCCAATAATCATACTTTGCTAATATGATAAAAGGTATGGGGCAATAAAAAACTTCACCCTCAGTTAAAGTCAACATGCACATGGTTGGAATAATAAGTAGTAAGCATATTTACATTAGTAACTTGATCTATGCTAAAGTTCTCTAGCTACAACAAAACTAAACATGGAAATCAAATCAAACTAGAATTTATGAAACAGCACCACTTATTCTAATTTCTAATACAATAGACCGAAGGAAGAACTGTCCTGGGACTCTTGTTCCGTATTAGCAGCAACTAGTGAATCAAAGATACTGACCCAGTTTTGATCTTCTTCGTCTTCCTCTGCTCCAGCACCAATGTGATGACTCCATTGATGAACTGATGAATGATTCTTGTCAATTTCGTCGTTCCTCGCGAATCGTCCTCTAATGCGCGGCCTGCTGTCTGCTAAAGTCTTCCTGCAAACATACTGATGATTGCAAGAAGAAAACAAGTTATTATCTCCTTAAATAGTTTATGGAAAAGTATAGGTATACGATGAAAATACTAAATAATGTGAACAATGGATAGATCGGATATTCAATTCATTAGATGTGCGGATTATCATAGTATTAAAATTTAGATAGGTAATTTAAGGGTGTTGTGTGTTTTTACTTTATTAGGACAATTTTAGATTCAATTGTTCATATTATTCATAAAAGTCATTGTCTACCTAACAATGTCCTAAGTTTATATAGTAGTGTATCAAATAGTAGTACACTATAATTTTTAAGTGACTTTTTTTTTACTGCAAAATTTTAGCATGACATTAACAGGGTTACTACTTACTTACCAGTAGTTAGAGCAAGACAAGTTTCATAGTTCAAAAGATTCATATCACCATGTCATCTTATCATGTATTAAAATACACTTGAAATCACACTTATGTCTAATAAATTCAGCAGTATTTTGTCCAAAAACATAATAACCATTTCACTGCATTCCACAATAATCCACACCATAACTTTCGCTAGTTCATTTGTAATTACAAATTTTGTTTTATTTAAGTGATTATTCATGTGCAGATCAGATCTCTTCAAGTTAAAAACACAAAAGCGAATAATAGTATATACCTTAATTTTCTTGTTGAAGTTTCTTTGGTTTCTCTTGGTTCTATACCTCTCAATCCTGAGTTTCTTCTCCTCAGGGCTATACCTACATGCTCTACTCATTCCTTCAATGATCATGCTGCTTTCACTTGACAATGGACTATCAGCTGATTCATTATTGTTATGCATGATGCCGCCATGAGTCCCCTGTACCAAGAAAACAAACGTTGCATGCCAAGAATGAAGGAATGAAGGAACGAAAGAAAGCTAATATATGGTGCGTACGTGGAGATCACCGGTGCTGCAAACTCTCCTAAGAGGAGCGTCGTCGTCGAACAACTCAGCCAAGAGAGCAGAGAAAGGATTCTTATGGAGAGAGTGGCTGCTAACGCTCCTCTGCATCACCGACCCTTGCTCACTATTGTAACTACCGCTGCTACTACTCTTGTTGAAGCTTATTATCTCCGAGTTGTTGCAGTTCAGAAGCGATTCCAACTCCGTCAGGGCCAGTTCGTCCGGGAACGGGTGCACTGGGGGATAATCCGGCGAGAGAAAAGTTGATGATGAGGTGGCGCGTGTATACATGGCGCGTGTGATTATTACAATTTGTGTTATTAATGGACGCAAGTGAGAAGTGAGTAATGCACACTCTCATTTATATAAGAATAAGACAGTAAAATTTGAATGACGTGGAGAATGACATCATCTTCTTCATAGCATTTGCTAAAGCGTTGACCTCTAAACATTCAACTCAGACACACTTATTAGGACTGAGAAGAGGACCGTTGCTACGGTAACTTACCAACATTTTAACAAATATTTTTATGCAAAACTAATATATGTGATTCAATTGTTTAATATTATTATATGCATCAATTTGTATTATTATCTTTATATAAAAATATTTTATAAATCATAATATATATGTATATTTTAATTATTTTTATATAAAATTATTTTATCTGAATAATTACTTATTAATTCTTTTAATCCATCTGGTATATCAGTAATTTAATCATTATAACCCAGTTATAAATTTAATATATATATATATATATACCTTTTAATATGTTTAAATTTTAATGTCTTTAGTGTTTAATATATTTGAATTTTATTAATAAATATTAAATAAAATATTTTTTTAACCAGCATTATCGTTATAAAAATGAGTGTAAAGTATGTTAAAAAATTCTATCTCAAAAAAATATTTGATAAAATATTCTATAAACTTAACTTGTGTGCTGAAATCTTTTTTACACTTATCCATCCTAAACGTTTTTTTCAAAAAGCTAAAATATATCTTGTTCTCAGACAAAAAAAATATGAAATTTAAGATCAAAATCATCACACAAGAACAATTAGTATTTTGAAAACTAATTATTTTTTTTTTTTACGGGTAACTCCCTGGCCAATGTGATCATCTTAGTTAGTTTAACTCAGCTGAATAGTTAAGTTAATTGATCCATGTTACTGGACATAATTATTGTTGAGCGATTCTAAATTTGGATAGAACTACTATTGTTAGCATTGTTAATGTCTGATGGCATTTCACGCATATGGAAATCCATTTATTTATGAGATTCTTCGACTTTGAGATGAGACAAATAGCCCCGTGTGTCTCCATTCAGCTAGTAAAATAAAGTAGTTACTTTTAACACAACAGTGCGTGGTTTGGTGCCATTTGCACTCCATATACACCTACCTTTATAACCATCAGGATCTACTCCAACTCACTTGAATCTGTAGTCTCACACATGGCACATCTTTTCACCATTGTACGGAACTATAAAATACTAACACGTCTCTAGATCTGGATTCTACACTCTAGTGTACCATCTTCCTTTTCCATCTTTTTATTCAGCGTGTTAGGATTTTGTTCACAAATAAGTGAATAACAGATACATCTCCTGTATGTAACATATAAGAAGCAATGGATACAATTTTTAGAGAGCACATGAGTTTTGTGGGACTAATACTTTAAAAAAGAGTATTACGTCAAAAATCGAACAATTTTTAAAAAATCCTTGCTCCATAAAAGTTAGTTATTAACTTATTATATATAGTAGAAAAGTCTAAAAATTTTAAAGTTCTTTTTAAGGTATTAATCCTAGTAGATTTATAATATGAACTTATTCATATAAACTGTTTTATTTATTGATTAGCCTTGTTCTTATATAGTAAATTTGACTGTAGATATATGATTGAGCTCTCATTTAACTGAAGTGAAAGATGTAGATATAAGTTTTAAGAGAAATAATAGAACGTATATCTACAAAGACATTTTGATATTGAAATAAATAAGAATAAAAAATAAGTATAATGTTAATTAGAATAAAAGCATATATTTTTTTTTAGGGTGTCTTCTTTTTATAGAGTTCTTGTGGTAAATGAGGATTATTTTGTGGACTTAGTATTGCAAAATTATTAGAGATATTATACTTGAACATTATTTGAGTTCATACCGAAAAGTCTATTAAAAAAAAATACATACCTTTAATTTAATATGTTTTTTTTATATAGTTCCAATTAATAGATAGTGTAGGTCGAGTTATTAGTAACGGATGAAGCTTAACGATGAATTTCTAAACATGCAAGTAGATTATTAAATGCTTTAAATGTCTGAAGAAACACAGTTACTTATATTATATGTCTAGTTTGATTCATTATGGAAAACAATTTGAAGTGAGTAGTGTTGGCAGGGCACTATATATGCTCAGAATCTCTAATTGGTCAGCAGAGTTTGTAGTACTGCCACTATTGTTTACTGATACATGGTCCTTTTTTGTGTCTCTGTTAATATATATTGCTTCTCAAATCAAAGGGCATGGAATCTAATCGTACTCAACTTGCATTGCGTCGTCTCTTCTTCTGACCCTACCATGCACCATTTTCCGAGTAACTCTAATTTTCTACATCCCTCCCATGTGACACATACAGTATATGTAATTATGTATTATGTAGCAGCAGCATGTATAGTACCTGCCATTTCTAAAGTAATTAAATTAATTAATCTAGTAAATTAAGATTCTTAAGCATATCCCTAGATACTTATATATTAGGGTGGGTACGTCGTGTATGGGTTAGGGAAGATTTAGAATTAGGATTTTTTACGACTTTTAAGACAACATACACCAAAGTCTTTGTTTTCATTATCACCATCATTAGATTATACATAGCTCCATATATATCCATGCTGGCGCATGCAGCTTTAATTAGAGACAACAATATCAACATATGTTAGTTGTTGAATGTTATTGTCGGAAGGAGAAAGAATGTCTAGAATGATCTATCCCTCTTGATTTTCTGTAACTTACCTACTCGTACCACTACTTGCTAAGAAATCAAATAAAATATCTATGATAATAATAAGATTTTGTTATTCACTGCACTAATTAACACTTAAGGCATGCACTACCCTTAGATTATGATTTTTTTTTCAGTAATTAAATATTCTACATACTTTTGGTTGCTGAAATATATATATATAAAAGAAAATTTAGAAGCCAAAAATGTTCGGAATATAATAATAAATCAGTCCAAAATAGTACAAAGTTATTTTATTTTGTATTTTTTAATTATTATTAGAATAATTAAATAATATATAACTTTAGATTGTAGTCTCGGTAGCAATAATACTAAGAAAAAATATAGGGTACTAACATATTATCTGCCAATTTATTGTCAACAATAATTAATTATTATATTTTAAACACATATACAAAGAGACACATCCAGAAAATACACTTCTATTAAACACAATCATAAGAAATACATTTTTATTAAACATATCTACAAAAACACTTCCATTAGATATAATTATAAATAAGAGTTGGCTGAAATTGGTAGAAATACTATTGATAAAGTAGCAAGATTGTAATACTAATTAATAATAAATATTAGAACATGAGAGTTTGTACAAGAGACACACCATTTTTTTTATACAACAGTTACATCCACGAATATTGCTACCCAAAATAATGAGCCAATTGAGAAGCAGAATTTGAAGGGGAATAATTAACTAAATTGAAATTCTTGAAGCTAAGCTAAGGGAGAATCTATTACGCATTAATGTTGATACATCTTTGTCACTATAGTCCCCACAGTGCGTACTGCATAATCTTTTTCAGTTGACAACTAGCTAGCTAGCTAGGTCTTCCATTCATTCATATATATGCTGCTAAGAAACATAAATGTGGTTCTGTTTTGGTAGAGCAGATTAATAAATAAACCTGCCATATATCCCCTGCCATTAATAAATTTTAATTGCAGCTATACCTCATACATTTTCTTTTAGCTTCACAAAGTTTACCATTTTGATGAGCTATGTCAATCCTAATACACTCAAGTAGGTGTCCGTCATGAAGTTTAAATTATAAATTTTAAATCTTAAATTTTAACTTTAAATTTTAAATACTCCAAAAATTGAGAATTATAAAAATAATTTTACAAATAAGAATTTTGACAAATATTAGCTAATTAATTAAATATGATGAGCTATATTTATATTTATTTTGATGGAGTTCTGCAGTTTCTTTTCATGCAAGTTTATATATTCAGTTAATTTTAAAAAAAAATGGAATAAGAGAAGCATGGGATGATGTAGCTAGTAGTGGAAGCTCCATCATTGCATATAAGAATTTATAGCATACAATGATAAAAAGAATGTATTTATGGATTTTCGTTTAACTACACTCACATTTACGATAAACCATTATTCCAGAAGGAACTAGAGAGTGCTACCAAGTGAACATGTTCCAAATTGAAATTATTGATACCGGTTGACTTTTCAGCACTGTTACATCGATGGAAAGGTCGATCTGATTTGATGTTTCTGGCTAGCAAAATCAAAATAAATTAGTAGCGATTTGGGCATATTTGAATTTAATTTTAATTAATTTATTGTAAATTTAAATTTTATATTTAAAAATTTATTGTTGGCCAATAAATTATTATATATATAATATAAAATTTAAATCCTAATATTTATTTAAGATAACGAGTTAGTTGAGAGGGAAATAAGTGTTAAATGATGAAATTAAAGAAGAGAAGAAAGATTGATAATATAGGTAGCTATATAGGTAGCACCGGCCTGTGCAAGAATTGAAGTCTTAGTAGCTAGAAAGCTATATGAAGAAATAATAATAATAATAATAATAATAATAATAATAATAATGGAATTTGAGTCTGGTGGGGTTTATGCTTAGATGGAAAGCTGAATTCTTCCTAATGGATACAAGACAACGAAACAATTTGCACCCCCATCCGATCTTTTCAAGTTTCAACAGTTATCTCCACTATTATCACCCATTCCATCTTGCCCTAGCTAGATTCGAGTCAACTCGTTAAGAGTCTCAACTTCAAACTTAAATTTACGAGTTTTTATTGGTATTTTAGTGGATAAATAATACATCCATCTTTTAAGTTATATAATAATAAAAATGTTCTACAAATATTTAGAAATTAAATATTTATAAAATATAATTAAATTTAATTTGTCTAGTGGTTAGTTTATAATCTGTATAATTAAATATTAAAAATTTAAATTTTATTACATATATGTAGTAATTTGTTGGTTAACAATAAACTCTTAAATAAATTTTTGATTTATAATAAATTAGTCTTTAATTTTTCAGATTAAAAAATATCGTAAAAATATCAAAACTAAATATAAAATATTTATTATATTTAATTATACATTTTATATATTTTTATAAAATAAACTATNGCATGTATGAATGGGAAAATATCGGATAAGGATATGGATCATACCATTAAGCAGCGTATCATAATAATAATCTCCGCAGGTATCACTTTCTCTCTTGTCATGTACATTAGTCTTGTATGAAAAATTCACAAACTAATCATATAGGGCTCTATATTCCTTCTTGTTTCAACGTATATGTGTCGATTTGTCATTTCATTTAGACCTCACAAGGCCTTTAACCGTTGACTCATTTTAATTACAACTCTAACAAGTGGAAAAAGTTGACATGTAACGAATCATGATCATTATGTTGCAAAGAAATGTGTATTAATAAAATGCTATGTATAAGACGTAAGTGCCTATATATATATATACGTCCAAGTGAATACTGAATAGGCTTTTTGGCTAATGAAAAACGTGTTTCTAGCTTAGGGTGGGTCGTTCTTTCATACTCATTCTACCGGGTAAGAGTTTTACTTCTCTTGGACAATATTTGCTCTTAATTTTAGTTTAGAATTGAGATACAAGATTATTAAATTAAAAGTAGATATATTTTATACTGAGAAGGAAAAATCTATGTTTTCTTTCTTTTCCTGTAATTATTAGAGATTATTATGGCAATGATGTGCCAAATGCCAATTAAGGTCAACACAACCTTATTAATAAGTAGTTGTCATAGTTAGGCTTCAATTAATTAATTATGTTGTAAATATAATACCCACATTTAATTAATTTTAAAATTATTTATAAATAGTACTATCGTATTTTTATCTCTTAAATTTACTAACACATTTACAAGTATAATTGTCAGAATTGAAATAATAATCGAATCGATTTGCTTATTAAGTTATTGAGTTACTAATTCAACCAGTGTGACATTAATTAATAATATTAATAGATATTACATAATTATGAAAAAATAAGTAAATTTATAACTAAAATTAAAATAAATTAAATTGAAGTAAATCATTTGATGAAAGATATCTATATGTTATTATAATTTGCATATATATTAACAAAAAACATGATAGCTCAGTGACTCATTTTCATAAGTTTTAGAGCATGAAGGTTCGTATCGGTTCTAGCTTTCGATCGAACCGATGTAAAATTTGATTTATTGATTTTTCAGTCAAACCGATCGATTTGGTTTTAAAAACTATACTCACAAAGAAGATAGAATTTCTATCAACTTAATACATTTTCATTTATATAGAGATATTATTAAAGTACACGAATTTCAAACATTTATATAGGCAAAATATATAGTTAAACTTTACAACTCATATTTGACTTTACATTATAAATAATATGTTGTAAACAATTTGTAACATTCTTGAATCTTTTAGGATTTTGTAAAAAATATCATGAGTTGTAAATTCTCAAATCTTCTAACAAGTTCGTAATATCTGGAGTCTTCTAGTTTTTTATATTTTTATCCAATTTGACAATTTACTTATTTTATGATTAGTCATGATGATTCTAATATAAAAGTGAATACAAATTAATTTATTTTATTCAACAAATCATAAGGAACCATTTGGAATGTTGAGTCAAATGGTCTTGAGAGGCAGGCAGGTAATATGGTTGGAAGTTATTAAAGTCTGGCCTTATTTTGTATCTGGCGATTAATAATTTCAACAAAGAATTAGCATATTGTATTATCATTGATTTGGTATTGCAAAGAAAAATCCTCATATTTAGTTGTAAGCAGGTTCATGAATTCAATGATTGTGCCAAAATGGATTGTACCTATATATCTAGCAGTAGCCCTATATAGCCTTGGCTAGGTGGGAGGAGGACCTAAATTATCTTTTCTGAAAGCCAAAGAGAGAAATAAAGATGAATTATTATTATGAGAAGCTATAAAGCAGCAAGATTCCGGGCATGTCATGATCTTGTCATTTGATGTTGATATGACACATTCTCCTATCATTTGTATTTTGCAATATACGCTTCAGTGTTGTTCCTGAATCCTCCTGCTTTTGATTATTTACTATATATGCTGTGAGTTCTAGGGTGAATATGCGCGGATTATTCATCCCCATTTCATGGGACTTTTGTTTTATGAGATGATGGTGATTAGTATGGTGCTTAAAAAGTTGTGTTTAACTTATAAAGATTAATAATTAATATTTAATTTTAAAAAAACAAAAAATTAATCATTTTAAAATATATTTAAAATTTGTCACAGAAAATAAGTTAAACAAATGAGGAGACTATATTGCCGAGCTATAATTTATTGGCCTTAACTTTTATGTATTGACTTTGGACAATATAATTTTTTATTATTATTATTGGTACTGATATATTATTGTTCAAGGGTGAAGCATACTGACTTATATTATCTGGCTTATTTAGGTTTGAACAAGGAGTAAATGCATGATATATACTTATATAGGCCCATAGCTGAGGAGTAGACTAATTCTTTCAGGTGGAGAACGAATGCCCTTTTGAACTTGCTGATGGTTAAAAGGCCCAAAAAAAATGTTGTTGATGGCTATAGACCCAAAAATGTGATATTAGAATCAATGAATCATGTTACTTAAATATTATTATTGCAGATAATTTTCAACGTCAAGTTAATGAAAACTCCTTCAAGTATTCATACATGAGTATGAAGTGGTGTCCATTGAGTTTAGATGCAAGCACGTGACAATAAAACATGTTTAAACAATGTTTTCAGATATATTTGATGACCTTCAATCTCAAGTGATGAATCTTAGCTTGACAAAATCCGGGATGATATCCATAGCTATCCAATGAGAAGGATCAACTACAAAATCTTTGTTCTTCTTAGGATTAGGGAGTTGGTGAAATAACTTGATTTGATTTTACGGTAACTCCATACATACCTTGCATTTCAACCATTCATAAACTAACCTATCTAATTAAGAACAAGTATATATAAAGCCACCATGTTGATCACACAATAAGATCAACATTATTAACCATCTTACCCGAAATTGCAATTCAATGGCATTATCCATCTTTAGGCAATACACATTTGATGATTCATTCTTACAAGTATTTGTATCGAGTAAGTTCCTGAAGGAGTTCCAAATTGCCCTGACATACGCCATAGACTATGACGAAGAGGGTGTCCCAACCAATGGGGTGTTCAGACCCACTTGGGACCTAACAAAGGTCACTGCCTCAGCAATCTCTCAGTTCAAGAAGGACCATCCTGATGTCAATGTCAAAGTCTTCATTTGCATTGGAAACAAAGGCACCATATTCCCCTTCAGCCCTCTTGACAACAACTCATGGATCACCAATGCAACTCAATCAATCACCAACATCATCCATAATGATCACTCTGACCTCCAAATTGATGGCATTGATGTCTTATACGACCACATCAATGCCACACCCGATGTTTTTGTCGACTGCATTGCCCAGGTTAGAGTTAGAGTAGTATTATTTAAACATAATTATTGATGAATAATAAATATATCATCACTATTTTGGGCAGGTTATGAAGAACTTAAAGGATGGTGGTGTGATTAGTGTGGCTTCAATTTCACCATCCTCTGGTCTCAACAAGGACTTCTACTTCCCCTTGTACAAGACATGTCCAATTCTGATTGACTGGGTAGATTACCAGTTCCAAAATGAGGAATCTCCAGTGTTGGATCCAAAAACATTGTTGCTGCAATACAACAAGCTAGTGGGAGAGTTTTATCCGAGAAGGAAGCTGTTTGCTGGGTACAGTGCGGAGAATGAGGACTGGGGTACTCTCTCTCCAATTGTGTTCTTTCTTGGAGGCATGGATATTCTCAAGAAAAGAAGAGGCGCTGGTGTCTCCATCCATTACCATAATTACTATAATAACCAATGAATAATGCATGATCATGCAACAATTTCTATCTCAAGCTACTCTACTCTATATCATATACTTATGTGCTGTTAAATAAGACTCATGTTCTATTCTATCACATATGTTCCTATGAATATGTACTACTTATCTTTGTAAATAATAAAATAAAATTTGATCCTCTTTATCATTTATAGGATAAAATACTATTTAATCCATTTGCACGGCAAGGGAATAATAATCATTAAGCATCTATACAATGTAATAACAAGTGGATTTTGTATGAATTCCAATGGTTTTCTTTCCAGCCACAGCAGAGCATTAAGCAGCAGAGTGCTCCACCAATATTATAACAGTGTTTGAGATAAGATTTTGGCCTTCCACTTCTTGAAATTAAGCACCAGTGTTACTCTAAATGCTTTCTTTGTCAAATTGTCATGAATGTACACAATAGGTTGACAATTTTGTGAAAAAAAGTATAGAAATTAAAATACCATTTTATTAAAATAGTACTCTGGAAACAAATACATACATAGAAAGTATATAGTAATACAATGAAGACATATATACATAAAATCTAATGAGGAATAGCCAAAAGTGCTTGTGATTGCTTCTCATATTTGAATCCATTAGCCTTAGAATCATCAGCAGACCAGACAAAGATACCATGAAGTTTCTGCTGGCTCTTGAGAGTGCTACATGCAGTGAAGAATCCACCATCTGGTGACAACCCTCCACTCCCATCACTGATAAAACTCACCAACACCTTCCCACCATTATAGTTTGAACTCTGTGTGTTGAAGTACCCTATGAACTCATCCACTGTGGTTCCTTTGTCATATGCATAGAACTGAAAGTTCACATAATCTATCAGGCTTCCATAACTCTTCCACAGTGTCATGTAGTGATTCTGGACAACTTCGTCGTCAAACGGAGCTATAGAAGCGAATTTGATCACCCCATTTTCCTTGAGAGTTTTGATCAACTTTCCAATGCATTCAGCAAAGGTATCAGGGTCTGATTTGAAGTGCTCGTAGTCGATGTCGATTCCATCTAAGTTGTACTCCTTGATTATGCTTGTGAGCGAAGAAACTGCGTTGGAAACCCATGAATCCACCGAAGATGGATTGAAGTAAGCAGATTCGCCGTTAACACTGTCGCCGCCGAGACTAAGTGCTACCTATTAAATATTACAGAAATGTTTGGTAACAAAAAAAAATTAACCAAAAATAGTCAAAATTTGATTACTAGTCATTAATTGTTATAATTATTGTAACAATTAATAAATGTTAAATAAGTAAGTTCGTAACCCCTAAAGTGGTTAGTAACGCACCTTGACATTGGAGTTCTCGGACTTGATGGAAGATACTTGGGAAGGGCTAAGATTCTGTTTGTCCCAGAAGATGTTGAATTTTCCATTGGTTGGAGAAGTAGAAGATGAAGTATCGTAGTCAATGGCAAAGGAGAGAATGAAGTGGAAGTCAACGTTGGAGTTAACAGGAACATCTGAGAATTTGACATTGTTGAACTCAGCTCCAATGTATTCTCGGAACAAGTTTGAGTCCGAGGGTGGTGTTGCTGCTGCTGCGAGGAACAACAATGAAGCGTTTAGGATGAAGATTGCAAAGCAAAGCTTGCAAATACTTGGAAGTTCCATTTGTGCTTAGATTCAGAAGGTGTTAATTAATTAATATGATTATAGTACACAACTTAGACATGCTTAAATAGAGGAAACCCAATCCTTCATTCATTTTCTCCAATCTCAAACACAATCATAAATCATCAGTGTTGAATTTTATTTTGTTTTTTTGGTCAACGAATATTATTCTGGCGCCTTGCATTGGAAAATATCTTTGACCACTCAGGTCACCTCATGCGCAACCAATTTCATTTAATATTTGTTACATTTTTCAAATTTGGTCCATCTATATTATTAGGTTGATTTTTTCATATAAGAATTTCGAAAGAGATTATTGAAAGGAACAGATCAAGATATATCTACTGGGTTGATATCCTTTGAAATATTGTAATTAAAATACATACAAGTTGATCCAAATACCACCAGTTGCAATCATGCAAACTAAATGCTTTTAGTAGGTAACATTGATTAAACAAACTTGTCAATGTATAATAACCAGGCACGGACCTACATGGAATCATTGGGGGCACTTGCCCCCACTCTCAATTTATTTTTTTAAACAAAAAAATATATACATATATAATATGTTCTATTTTAAATTTTAAATAATTCCACTATAAATAAACTAAGTCCAATTATTTAAAATTCTAAATCCATTTTATCTTTTTATTATTTTGATTATTAGTTAATCTAATTAAATTTAGTCTTCTCCTATTCTCAAATTCCAACCGTTATTCATTTATTCTCTTAAACCTTCTTCTTAGTTTCATATTTTCAACCTTTTTTTTCTATTCTTTATCTAATGGTCATCTTATCTTCATCAAAAGTTAAATAATAAATAAATTATATTAAAAATAGTTTATAAATAAATTATTATATATTTAGACTTTTAATTTTAAAAGTGTTTATTTTAAAAAAAATAATAAAAAAATTTATTACGAGAGAAGTCATTTTTTTTTAATTTTTCTATAAATTCTTAAATAACTTTTTAGACTGCAATTTGATTTTAAAAATTGCACTAAATATTAATACTACTACTTTTCATAAGTCAAAAACTCAAAAAAAAATTACTTTTAAAACTTCTTAAATGAACCTAAAAATTGCATCATCGTCTAAATTTCTAATCTATCATATCCTAAACCTCTTCATTCTAAATTAAAATAACTAAAATCTAAACAGATTATTTACGTATAACTAACCTACACAAAACAAGTTAAAACATATTATAAAATGGAAACTGATGTCTGATATGCAATTGTATTCGTATAAACTTAATAATTAAAAATTATAAAATAATTTAATATATTTAATTAAATTAATATTTAATAATTTTTTACTATTAATTTACACCAAAGCAATTGCATGAGTTTTTATATATAATGTTGAGGCATAACACTTTTAGTGATAGAAAGGTGAAGAATTGGTTAATTTGATTTTAATGCAAGTTAAAAAATAAGAAAAAAAATGTTAATTACTTTATATCTTTCCTAATCCCGGTAGAATACTGGTGCTTACCCCCTAAATTTTTGTAAATTAAAAAAGAAAAAAATGAAAAATTGAACCAAAAAGTGTATAAGAAGGGTCAAAGAAAGCAGCGGTTAATGATTTCATTTGTCACGGAGACTTGGTTGGGATTGGACGCCAATCCTTATATGAGATTTTAAGTCTTGCAAGGCAAAGAGTCTCAAATCTCAATCAACCTAACCCCATTTATTATTTTTCTGATGAAATATCTTTTCTCTGCAAAGAAGTCATTTGAGAAGGGAGTTGTTATTCTCAGACTTGTATTGCATCTGGAATGAGTAGTTAAATTCGTATTCCTTTTACGTATAAAATAATAAACAAGTACCCTTAAATCAACAACTTGTTACTCACCCCGAGTACCCTAATTAAATAGTATCCTTTTAGTTTTGAGAAAAGAAATTGCATTGCGGAATAAATAATTATTACTATGGTACTAATACACCAATCTAAGGAGTAGGGACTATTCCATCACTCTGGTATAGGGTATGAATAGGAGACCATTTATATAAAAAATATGTTAATGATAATTGAAAATTTTAAAATAATTTAATACGTTTGACTAATCTGTTTAACACAATTGCGTAATCATATTTTTGTGAATAACCATTAGGGGATTATTTATCTTGTTTATTTATTTTAGGGGGATTTTGTATGTTTTTTTTTTTTTTGGACTAAGGGGATTTTGTATGTTTGTCAACGATTTTGTCAAAGTATTTGTATAGTTTTTAACTTTTTTTATTGGACACCATTGGTTCACTTCTGGGCTTCAAAAGCGTCCAAGGGAAAAACATTAACAGCAAGGCCCAAAAATTAAGAACATAGCAGAATCTTTACCCAAAAACAAAAAAAGAACATAACAGATATGGAGATTAAGTGCTATCCAGTATCCATAACCTAGAGCAAGTTTTTCAAGTCCAAGAAAAAAAACTAGACTAACTTTTTTTTATTATTTAGTGACTAAAACTAAAATGTATAAATATGTTTAGTTACCAAACACATATTTAGGCTTCATTAGGGCATATAATTTTACATGAATAAAAAATTACATTTTTTTAACAGCATATATATACTAGATAAAAGCATTAAGCCTTGTAGTGGGAGTATTAGTAACGTTTGATTTCCTTCTTGAACAACATTGCGTAATTTGGAAGTGTACGTGTGGAGGCCAAAGAACATATTTCTGAATTGGAAAGAATCAGATTGAGAACCTCGTCATATCATGTGAAAATGTCAGAGAAGGTGGTCATCTTTGCAGAAGCATAGACATAGAGTATGTCCCAAGCAAAAGTATTCAAAGATAGATAAATTTATATTTATATTGTAACTTTGGTAATTAGCTAGGTTGGACTCCCGTTCTTAGGGGTGATGGGGCGGTGATACTATTCTTTTTTTCATATTAGAACATGCTAAAGATATCATTCTTCACAATTCATTATTAAATTTTTATCTTATTCTTATTTATTCTTATCTTATCCTTATTTATTCTAATATTTCGTAATAATATTCTCTATTTATATTGTCTCATTTTATTAGACAAATAAAAGAAGAAAATAAAATCTCTATAAAAATCAAACAAATTTAAAATAAAATTTTTACTTGAGAAAAAATATTAAAGATATTGTTAAATTAAATTTAATTTTGGACTAATATATAATGACAAATATTATTTGAGTTAAAAATTTAATTATGATTTAATGTGTGTTTTAATAATGCAGTCCATTACTCATCTCACAGCAAAACAATGCTGCTTGTTTGTTTCTTTAATGTGTCAAGTAAATGCACATACCCATTGCACTTAACAAAGCACCGTTCCTCAAAAGGGTTTGGATCTTCTTTCATTTTAGAAAGTAAATGTGATCTTCTACTCTTGAATAATTTCTCTTTTATGGGCACGAATTCGGTACACAACTTATTATAGTGCACCGAAACGCCAAAAATCTGTTTGGCGCACCGATCAGTCAAAGAAGGCCAAAATAAAAATATTCATTTTAGTGGAGTCTCTTTTGCAATTACTTAAAAAATAGAGGAGTTATTTACTAATTTTTTAAATGAATATATTTAGTTTAATTGTTAAAATTAGTTGGATCATTAATTATTATTACCGCTGCTCCCTTATCCTCCTGGTTCTCTTCCTCTCCTTCTTCCGCCATGGCAAGTTGTTCCTTCTATTATCTCCACCGCCAACAACAACCAAACCTTTCCTCTGCCTCTCTTATTCTTCAGTTTTCTGTTTTTAGAATCTTCTAAACTTCTTCTGTTTCCCAATTAACTGAGTAGCAAGCCATGAAAACGAGTCTCGGCCGTGCGATTAAGCTTCTCTGCAACTACGGGGCAAGATCCTCCCACGTACTACCGACGGCGAGCTCTATTACATCGGTGGCCACACCAGAGTCTTCACCGTGGACCGTTCCATTTGCTTCTCAGATTCGTTTTTTAAGAGGGGGATGTTTTCATATTTTTTTTATCTTTTTTCTTTTTATTTTATTCACTTTAATCACGATGTCTCTTCCATCATTAACTTAGAACATCCTCGTCGGTCATCCATGTCTTTTGACTTTCTCCACCCTTATTTTTCATGTTGAACTTCCAAAAACTAACACCAAATATCCCTCTCTCACCACCACTACCACAGTATTCTTCTCCCTCTTATCATTATCACCGCCACTTCTCTCTTCTTTCTCGTTCTCTTCCTCCGCCGTCGTAAGCACACCACCTCTTCTATTATCTTAACCGCCGGCGACGACAACAAACCTCTCCACCACCTCTCTTACTCACTCTTTCGTCGCGCCACCAACTACTTCTCTCCATTCGGCCATGGCGGCTTCAACACCGTCTTCTCCGGTGCCCTCCCATGGCGATTTCGGCACCGTCTTCTCCGACACGCTCCCTCCTCCACATCTGGCAAGAACTCCTACTGCAGTGGTGCGTGTACTCGCCAATAGCGTCGTTTTCCAGTCCTAGCTTTTCTCCGACAACCACGTCGGAGTCCTCAATCTCATTTCTGACTAGATGGTTGATGCCGAGGTGTGAGGTTGTGGCAGAGGTTAGAAGATGAGTGAGGCTGTTAAAGGTTTGTGAGAATAGTTCTTGCAGCGAATGAGATGTTGGAGAGTGTTAAGGAAGCATTAAGGAATAGACGGTTTGGCTTCGCTGTTGAAGGAGTTGAAGGTGGCACTTAACATAATAGAAAATGTTTAACTCTAATTAATTTAATCTTACATATTCTTAATTTTTTAATATAAACCCACATATATTTCTGATATAACAACAATAACCATAAAAAAATATTTTTAAAGTAACCCACCGACACAAAAGCTGCAAAAAGCCAAAAAGGTATTAAATAATCAATTATATATCAAACTATATTTAGGATGATCTTCACCGTTAGAACTATAAAAATATAAAAGATCTAATGGCTTCCTATTGAAAATACGCACCAATAAGCCAAATAAGCTTTTGGCATTTCGGTGCTCAAAAGAGGCCGGCTTACCGAATCCGTGCCCCTCTTTTATATTTATTCTTGGTCCCACCTATGAAATCAATAGTGAGAGATCACACTTTACTCTCTAAAGTGAAATTCAAACTTTAGAGGATCTAAATCCTCAGCAAAAATAGAAGGATATACACTTGCAAAGTAAAAAATGGACATTTGTCTTTATCATGGAAAAAGGAGAATAGCTGGAACAAAAAGGAACCAACAACATAGCAATGACAGTTGTGACTCTAGCAAAGTAACAAGACATAAGACAATTCCACTACACCAAGAACATTAACAAATCAAAATGCAGAAGATCACAAGTAAAGTTTGGAAGAGCAAAACAAAAACGTAGAACTATGGACAGCAATTAGAATGACTCAAATATGAAAATACGTTGCATGCCAAGAAAGACTACAACTCCAAAGACATCAAAAATTGGTGAATCAGACCCTCCAACATACATCATTAATGGAGCAGGATAGAAAAAGGATTACATGTTATAAGAGACAGCTCCAACAGGTTGATGGTACGGAGGGACAGACCCAGACTTAAAGGAGGGGGAAAAGTTGCCCCACTAAATATAAGAAAAAAAAATAATCTTATATAAATCAATATATTTATTAAAATTTACAAAATTTTATTTTAAAATTCATGTTAAAAATAATTTTTTTATTAAATTTAACGTGTAACAATAGTGATTTTGTTAAATTTGATTTAATATCAAAATTAAAAATAAATAAATACAATTTAAAAAAATTAATAAACAGTGATAATATAATTTTTAAAATTTAATTAACTAATTAATTATCAAACTAAATCTCAGTTTTTTAAATATAAGTAAAATTATCAATAGTTTTTGTCTTAAAAAAATAGTCAAGATAAGATAAAATAGTATTTATCTATTAATTAACATTCTTTATTTTAAAATTATATAATATTTTTTAATTTTATCTCTTAAATAATTTTGTTGGTAATAACTATTTTAAATTAAAAAGTATTTTATGTCATAAATATTATAATAAATAAACTTTCTAATTGAATGTGAGGTAATTAATATTTAAAAATTATAGGAAGTAGTAGAATAATTATTTAAAACTTAAAAGCATAGAAGTTAATTTTAATATATTAAAATATGTATTTTTTTTACATTGTCATTTGATTATATTTATTATTTTAGATAATTAATTATGTGATGAATGTAAAAGATATTTTATTTTTTAATTATAACACATAATTAAATAGATGCATAAATTCTTTAACCTAACAGTATATTAAAGTTAATTTAAAAAATGTATAAAAAATTAATTATTTAAAAAAAAGAGAGAAAAAATGTAAATTAAATTTTTATTATTTGATATAAACATATTTTTCATATATCGGTTTATTTTTTATGGTATTAATATACAATTATAGTTTCAAATTATAAATGCTAGTGTATTAATAGGCGCTAACATGTTAATTGATTCAATTTTTTATTATTAAATATATATGAAAATAAATAAAAATAAAATTAGTTAGAATGGCAAATTATTTATAATTTAATTAAAATATTTTAAGTTTAAATTTAAAAATAAAAAATATTCTTTTTATAAATTATATATAATGAATAATAGTTTAAGAATGAAAATGTTCACTAACTCTTTTTAATTTTTGTATCTCTATTATATTTTTAATATAATTAGAAATTTTTAACAAAATTTATTTTAAAATATATATATTTTTACTCACACTCTTAAAATTTTCTGGGTCTGTCACTGATGGTATGAGAAATTGGAAGCGGCAAGGAAGAACAAAGTGGTAGAGCAAGCTGATTCTATAAAGGAGGCCTCACAAGGAAAATAGAGTGATACAAGAGTATCATCTCAAAACACTTGAGTTGAAATCATTTTCTTTCAATTTGGGCTTCATTTCAGATTTTCTTTGCTATGGCTATTTAATGTCATCTTTCAGTGTTTGAGAAAAAGGTTTATGAATGTGAGTTGAAAAAGTCATGAGAGAAGAGGCAAGAGAGAAGCATGAAAAAGCCAAAGAAATATTCCTGTGTAATTTGATTTTATTGAACTAAGGTTTAGTTTTCCTTACCAAGTTGGGATAACATTTGGTGTTTTTGAATCTGTTTAGGTTTTCCTTCCAAGTTGGGACAGCACTTGAAAAGTTGAACTTTGGTGAAAAAAGCTTAGTGGTAAATACTAGTTGAATTATATTGTAATTCAATAGTATTGGTGATTGTAGTCAGTTAATCACAGTGAAAATTCTACCATAGTTGTGGTAGAGACTGGACGTAGGATTCATGGCATTTAGAATCTAAACTAGATACATGTTAGCATGTTTATCTTCTTTTCTTTTCTATTTCAGTTTTGCATATAAGACAAAACAAAAAAATCTCCTAATTTATTTTCCGTAAAAACAGAGCTCAAGAATTTTAGTTCTGAATTAACTTGATTCAACCCTCCCTTTTGAAGTTCAAGCAGTTCCATTAGATATAATTATTTATATTATTTTTTTATTAATTTAAATTTTTGAGATAAATAATTGTATGACAAATTATTTTTACATAAAATATAAAAAAAACCACACACTAAAAAAACACAATAACTTTGAATGCACACATTTTTGTAATTAATCTCCCAAGTTATGTCTGATCTCATGACTAAAGCTCCCATTTGATATAAATATATGAGCGATATAATTATATAAACATATAAAAATAAGTGTAATTGAACACACAGAAATAATAATTTTCATTTGATATTTGTTATCTTTATATATATTGTATCACAAATATTAAAACATCAACAAAAAGCCCAATATGGATTGCTTCAATGTTAGTTTTCAATGATTTCTCACGACCACAACCAAATTGTACATCGATGCAGTTAATTTTCAATGTATATAAATATTCCCACGAACATATCACTACAGAACGGAATAGTGTCAATGGCACGACCTTATCGTTCTTGATTATAGTATTATTGTTAGAAATAAGAGATTAAAAAGAATGGTATATTATTCAATATATTCAAGTTGTCTAAAATGATACAATATAAAAAAGTATTTATAAGTATTAAGAGAATCGTAATAATAAATATTCAGTATACTAAATAATATTAATTAATCCTAATTATATTCTAACAATTATAATAAAATATAACGCATATAAATATGAATTATATATGGTCCAATATAAGGAACTATCTAACCGTAACTTGCACTTAATTGCCAAGTTAATTGCAACCGAAGTGGAAATTTCATAGCTGTTGCACTTAGCAGCGTTTGCTTCGTTATTGTGTTATCTATTTGTTTTGGCTGAGGTAGTAACAAGAATCAGATAGATTCCTTGTTATCTTAGTACTTAGTAGAGTTCCTTTCAAGTTTAAACTTCATGTCCCTGCTTTAAAAAGTTTTGTAATTTTTTTTTCGTTAGAAAAATTAATATTTGGGTAGAAGACGATGGGCGTACCAACAAAGACGTAAGTAACAACATCAAATAATATATGGTATGGAGTGTTAAAGAAAGCAAAAAGGTGTTAGATGAGTAGATGTAGAAAGCAAATCAATCAAATATCAAATAAACTAATAACTAACTAAATTTAAATCCGGTGTAAGTTTCATATAGCCTATTTATGGTCATAGGATTCTGCCATGCATCAAAACTACAAGGTTTGTAGAATTATACATAAGAAAGATAAAAATGAAGAAAAAGGAGTCGTAATAACAATCATAAGAACCAAGTGGCTAGCATGTGCCTTATTCTTTATCATTATCAAGGTGGGGTACCTTATACCACCATGCTAAATACCCTACCTTGCCTTGCCTTGCCTTCCTTTTCTGAACCACCAAACTTCTACTTCTTTCCTTATCAATACTCCTCCTCTTTCTTCATTCTTTATATATCTAAATCATATTCAATCGTAAAAATCACTCTATTTATTATTTTCCGTTCCATTCAGGTACCAACTTTGCTTACTTTTATTATGTATCCACAAATAAACATGATCTAAACAGGGTTAGGGTGACTACTGCTATTTTTTTTTTAAGTTGCAATAACTCTATTTTGTAAAATAAAATAAAATAAAATATAAAAAACCTTATTAATATACTAAAAAATTAATTTTAAAAAACGTTATGTATCTTTTCAAGATGCATTATCAAAACCATCCACTATTAGATCTCCTAATCATGTACCTTGTCAATTCCAAATGAATCTCAGGTTAGACCGTTAGATGTACTTTGAACTTTTTTATTTGAAAAACAAAAATTGCAGCAATCTGGAATACTAATATATAAAGTCTAAATATTAAAACAGATAGCACCTGAAAAATGTGATTTGCTTGCTAGAACCTAGCAGGAGATATTTAAATAGTGCATGATATATTTCCCATCAACACTCGTAATAAAAAATCAGAGGCAAATCACTCCACTTCTAAAACATCAACTCAAAAGTCAAAGAGTAGACAAGGTCCCCGGACCAAAATATTTTGTTTAAATTAAACCAGCAGAATTTGCAGTGGGTCCTTGGTCATATGCTAATTGAAACCACCTTTCTTCCTCGTTGATAATAAATAGGAACTCTCACCTTTATACTCTTATTTATTTGTTTATTATTCTTTTGAGGATCCTATACTACTGTATACATTTAGCACGATAGTAAAAAATTTTTAGATAATAATTTAATCAAATTAATTAAATTATTTAATAATTTTAAATTATCAGATTTTATATAAAGACAAGTGTATGTGAATTTTTACCTTACTAAAAAGGAAGGTTTCAAAATTTTTCAAACAAAATAAAAGATGGGTTTTTTAAGTTACTGACGGAAGCTAACCTTATGTTGTTTATAACGGTCGAATGAAAGGAGAAAGTAGAAAGGTGGCATTTGGACGCCGTTATCCGGGCCCATTTTTGCTCGTGAATTGCCGTAACGGCTTTCTATTTGAGTTCGGAAATTTGTAACTTATTTGGTTTATCTCTGTCAGTACCCAAAATTGGATCGCTCACAGTCACACGCACCTTTTCTCTTCCAGCTCCCGAAAAAAGACACTCACACTCACACGCTCTCTCTATCAAGACAACTAACTACATAATCATAATATATTTAATTATTATTTATAAATCGACGGAAATTATTATCTTAAGCAATATCGGATTGTATTATATTGTGTTGCATAGTGTAAAGAGTCTTTGACTCTAAGATTTCTGGTTTCTGAATTCTCACGTGAAATTCCATTTGAAGGCCGGCACTTTTTTCTTCCTTTGTTCTCTTCTTACTGTAAGCTTCTCATTTTATCGGTTCAATTCCGATTCTTCCTCATTCTCTATCCACATTCCACACTCTTCCGTCGCCGATCATGGATGCACAGCAGAGAAGAGGAGGAGGACTCGTGTCCATATCTCCATCCACGCCTCGCTCCAGCGACAAGGCAGTGCGAGATCTGCGATCTGTGGATTCCAATTCAACCATTTTCAATAAGAACGACAAGGACAAAGGCGTCAATGTGCAGGTTCTCCTTCGATGCAGGTGACTCTCACTCGCTGCTAAGCTGATTCAGCTTGTTTTTGCAACTCTGGATTGTTATGTGATTGTTTTCGTTTTGTTTGTTGCAGGCCGTTGAACGAAGATGAAATGAGGGTGAATACGCCTGTTGTGATTTCCTGCAATGAAGGTAGAAGGGAGGTTTCCGCTGTGCAGAATATAGCCAACAAACAGATCGATAAAACCTTCGCATTTGACAAGGTGTTGTGCCTTCTTGCAATTTATTCAAGTGCACGAATTGTATTGCACATATGTGATCTTGTGGAGAATCTTCTAGTAAAGTGAATAAGAATACTTGTGGAGGTTCAATTTAGAATTCTAGAAGAAAATAACATTCATCAATTGGATTTGAAAGCCCTTTCACATTGGCATTTTGAAATAACGTATGTCTTATCGGTCGTGATCATGGTAGTAAAGAACTTCTAAATATTTATTTTCCCTTTCTTTCTGTAATTTAAACAGCAATTGCAGTTATTTTGAATTTGGTTTACTTTGGAGTATAGGTGTTTGGCCCTGCCTCTCAGCAGAAGGAACTGTATGACCAGGCTGTGTCTCCTATTGTGTATGAAGTACTTGAGGGTTATAACTGCACAATTTTTGCATATGGTCAAACGGGAACGGGGAAGACATACACAATGGAAGGAGGAGCTAGAAAGAAGGTTATTCAATATTCCCCTGTTTTAACTGCTTTTTATGTCTGCTCAGTTGTTTTGTATTGAAATCCATTTCTCCTTCTGTGCTCTTCACCGTGCAGAATGGTGAATTTCCGAGTGATGCTGGCGTCATCCCCAGAGCTGTGAAACAGATTTTCGATATATTGGAGGCTCAGAATGCAGAGTACAATATGAAAGTAACGTTCTTAGAGCTTTACAATGAGGAAATAACGGATCTTTTGGCCCCTGAGGAGACTGTAAAATTTGTAGATGATAAGTCTAAAAAACCTATCGCTCTAATGGAGGATGGGAAAGGGGGTGTTTTTGTTAGAGGATTAGAGGAAGAGATTGTTTGCACTGCAAATGAAATTTACAAGATATTGGAAAAAGGTTCAGCAAAAAGGCGTACTGCTGAGACTCTTCTTAACAAACAAAGTAGCCGTTCTCATTCCATTTTTTCAATCACAATTCATATTAAGGAGTGTACCCCGGAGGGTGAAGAAATGATTAAATGTGGAAAGCTCAATCTTGTGGACCTTGCAGGCTCTGAGAATATCTCTCGTTCTGGTGCAAGAGAGGTATTATATGATTATGCCTGATTTGGGTGGGAACATGTGGCTACGTGATATCCTGTTTGTTTTCGCATAAGTTTTGTCATTATTTATTAGTTTTGTTGGTGTTCTAAGAAATTGTGTTAATCTGCTGCATTGACTCTGCCTTGTTCTATAGTGTCTGAACAGAACAAAATTTCACAGCTTTTGAACTTCCACTAAGAAAAACAATACTTGCAGGGTAGAGCAAGGGAGGCTGGGGAGATAAATAAAAGTCTACTTACACTAGGTCGAGTGATTAACGCCCTTGTTGAGCACTCAGGTCACGTTCCATATAGGTATGAGCAGCTGCAACTAATATAGTCGATTGTCATTCATATTATTTTGGTTACTTTTAAATCAGGCCTTCTTTCTTTTATTTTATCAGGGATAGCAAATTAACCAGATTGTTGAGGGATTCCTTGGGTGGTAAAACCAAGACATGCATTATTGCCACAATATCGCCTTCCATTCACTGTCTTGAAGAAACCCTTAGTACCTTGGATTATGCACATCGTGCCAAGAATATAAAGAACAAACCAGAGGTGACTTTTTTAGTTGCTCCTTCTTTCCGGTTAACATTTTGATCTTTCAACGAATCAGTTCGATGTTTTCAACAGTAAACCATATATAACAATTTGGCGTTGGTTATTTTGTCAGGTTAATCAGAAAATGATGAAATCTGCAATGATAAAGGATTTGTATTCCGAGATTGACAGACTGAAGCAAGGTTGTTTACTGTTTACACTTTTCAGATTGTTAAACTTATCTTCCTCGATGTTTTTTCCCTTTAAAAGATTTTTTATTTATGTTACGCAGAGGTATATGCTGCTAGAGAGAAGAATGGAATCTATATACCACGTGATCGATATATTCACGAAGAAGCAGAGAAGAAGGTTTCCTTTGAGTGTTCTAATGTCAATTTGAATTGGAAATACTGTGATATCTTTGGCAGCATTGCTAATCCCTAATCTATGTTCCATAGGCCATGGCTGAAAAGATAGAACGCATGGAACAAGAGGCAGAGTCCAAAGATAAGGTGTGTACTCCGTCATTGATTATTCCATTTATAACTATTGAGTTAGCAGTTAAAATAACGATGTGCCCTGATTTGTGATTAGCAACTAGTGGAGCTTCAAGAACTCTACCATTCTCAGCAACTTTTGACTGCTGAATTAAGTGACAAACTTGAAAGAACTGAGGTAAATTCGGTCATGCATAACTCCTCCGTTCTTTTGTGTTGAACGGCTGATATGTTCACAAATTAAACTTACTTCTGGTGTCTGTATTCTCAGAAAAGTCTAGAAGAAACTCAGCAGTCCTTGTTTGATCTCGAGGAAAGGCATAAACAAGCAAATGCAAAAATTAAGGAAAAGGAATATCTGATATCAAATCTCTTAAAATCAGGTTAGTGAATTATAATCTTACGTTTGTGTAATTTCCTCTAGTATTGTTAAATTTTCAAGTTGGTTGAATACCATCTTATGCCAATGCAATCTACTTCAGTATTTTGCATGAGTAGATGCTTACATTTTATATCTTTTTATCAATTCTTTTCTTATGTTTTCAGAGAAGGCACTTGTGGAACGTGCAATTGACCTACGAGCTGAGCTTGAGAATGCTGCATCAGATGTGACAAACCTATTTTCCAAAATTGGTTAGTATTATTCTCTAGAGTTTCTTTTCTTTTTTTCCTTTTCTGGGCATGGATTGAATAAAATACATACCACTGACATGAGGGACATATTTACCGATAAATTTTCTTTTCCAACAATAGAGCGGAAGGATAAAATTGAAGAAGGAAATAGAATACTCATCCAAAAATTCCAGTCTCAGTTAGCTCAACAGCTTGAGGTGTTGCACAAGACAGTGTCAGAATCTGTAATGCATCAAGAGAAGCAACTAAAGGATATGGAGGAAGATATGCAGTCTTTTGTATCAACAAAGGCAACGGTAGGTTTAAAGTTTAAACAAACCTTTGTTAGAAAACTAGAATTTTCCGGATTTACTTACTTCGTTTTGGTATGCTTTTGAAGGCTACCGAAGACCTTAGAATAAGGGTAGCAAAGGTGAAAAACATGTATGGCACTGGCATTAAAGCTTTGGATGATTTGGCTGAGGAGCTTAAAGGAAATAACCAGTTAACTTATGAAGACTTGAAATCTGAAGTAGCAAAGCATTCTTCTGCCTTGGAGGATGTAAGCGCTTTATTATTCACCCGTTAAAGTTGATTCTACCTAAAGTCAGATTTTATTGCTATGTTTAACTTGATTTCTGTGCTGCAGCTTTTTAAAGGAATTGCCTTAGAAGCTGATTCGCTACTAAACGATCTTCAAAGTAGTCTCCACAAGCAAGAAGCCAATTTAACTGCGTATGCTAATCAACAACGGGAGGTATGCGATTTTTGGGTTGTTCACACTTTTGAGTTGGACATTCTGATTTTTGAGGATGCTCAATTTTCTGCTGTTGCATGCAGGCACATGCTAGAGCAGTTGAGACTAATCGTGCAGTGTCTAAAATAACGGTGAACTTCTTTGAAACTTTAGACAAGCATGCATCCAGTCTGACCCAAATAGTGGAGGAAGCACAAGTTGATAATGATAAAAAATTATGTGAGCTTGAAAAGAAGTTTGAGGTGACCAACTATGCATTTTCTCATAATTACACAAATCATGATTGGATATTACTTTTAAGAAGAGAACACAAATTTGTCTCATCTTTTAACTTCGGTCGTTCTCATTCTTAACTGAATGTAGGAGTGCGCTGCCTTTGAGGAAAAACAACTATTGGAGAAAGTGGCAGAAATGCTTGCAACCTCAAATGCTAGAAAGAAAAAACTGGTAGCTATTGCTTCTGAACATGTGAATTTTCAAGTTTGGCTTATAGAGTCTCCCACAAACACTTGAAGATAACATCCTATTCTTATTTTTCCTAGGTTCAAATGGCGGTTAATGATCTTCGCGATAGTGCAAACAGTAAAACCAGTCAGCTGCGGCAAGAAACATTAACCATGCAGGATTCCACTTCATCTGTCAAGGCAGAATGGAGAGTTCACATGGAAAAATCAGAATCAAACTACCAAGAGAATACTTCTGCTGTAGAATCTGGAAAGAAACACCTAGTGGAGGTTCTTCAAACCTGGTATATAAACAATGCATTAATTTTTCCTAATCATTTGTTATCTATCTTCTGTTTACTGTGTCTAACGGTGAACATACAACTGCAGCCTCAACAAGGCCAAAGTAGGTTCGCAACAATGGAGAAAAGCTCAAGAGTCCTTGGTTAGTTTGGAGAAGAGAAATGGTGATTCAGTGGATACTATAATTAGGTAGGCTTTGATTTCCCTACTCAGACCAAAATGATCAAAATACAATAATATATATTAACTATATTGTTAACGTTACGCTTTATTTTTCCCCATTACTTTCTGGCTAGGCGAGGAATGGAAGCTAATCAAGGCCTACGAACCCAATTCTCAAGTGCTGTATCAACAACACTCGAAGATGCAGGCACAGCTAACAAGGATATTAACTTATCGATTGATCGTCAGTATTTTAGTCTCATACCTCAGTTACCATGATTTATTCCCTTTATAGATCAATATGCAAATGTCAACTGATAAGTTAAAACCGCACTTGCAGATTCGTTGCAACTTGATCATGAAGCTTGTGAGAACCTGAACTCCATGATCGTCCCATGCTATGGAGATCTAAGAGAACTGAAGGGCGGTCATTACCACAGAATTGTAGAGATAACCGAAAATTCAGGCAAATGTCTGCTCAATGAATACACGGTAAGAGAGTTGAACTTGCCATGCATACTTTTGTATATTAGAACGTATAATATGTGATGTTATAGTTCCCAACAGTACAGTGACAACATTTACTTGTTACTGCGTACAAATTTTTCTAAATGTGTTAATTACCCTGTGACGAACAGGTGGACGAACCATCTTGTTCAACACCAAGAAAGAGACCTTTCAACTTGCCAAGCGTTTCATCCATAGAAGAACTAAGAACCCCATCGTTTGACGAACTATTGAAGTCATTTTGGGATGCAAGATCTCCAAAACAAGCAAATGGAGATGTTAAACAAATTGGGGCATACGAAGCCGCGCAATCAGTTAGAGACTCCAGACTTCCTCTTACTGCTATTAACTAGGAGAGTCCAAGTTCTGTAAATAGCATATTTGTTGAGATGTAATTCCACAAATAATATATATTCATTTATTATTATTTTTTCCTCTGGGGAGTATAGAGGATAAAGAAAAAGGGTGGTTAGTCTTGTGGAGAGGCAGGAATATGTAAGGTATGTAATATGTTTCTGGCGTGTTTGTACTAAACTAGATCTTGCATTCCAAAAGTAATATTAATTATTTATTTTTTTTCGGCGTATGGATATTCAGCAAAGCAAAGTACACAGTACACACAGCATTAGTACCAAACCAGGGCACGGATCACCGGGGGCATGAGGAGTTTTTAACATTTCATCAACGTAAGAAAGGCGAAAATTCGCTATTATGATGCACCAACATTAACACAGTTACGACATGATGGATACGCAAGTTCTAAAATTTTATAAGACATGGGACAAGTGTCTATATATATATATATATATAAAATATCAAGTATTTTTTATATAAATTATAATGATATTTTATTAAAATTAAAATATAAATTAATTTTTAATTATTTTTAATATTTTATTTTAATTATATCAAGTATTTAAAATATTTTTTGTTTAATAAATAATAATATATATTATATCTAAATTTAATTCAAAAATATATATTAAAAATAAAATTGGATAAGGTGACACGTGATGATATTTAAATATAGAATAAAGTATTGTTTTTGTTTCCAACGTTTGGGATAAGTTCTATTTGTGTTTCTAATGTTTAAATCGTCTTATTTGTATCCCTAACATTTATAAAAGTGATTCAATGTTATCCTACTGTCAATTATATTAACAAATCAGATCATATTTTTCAATTATTCTCACTTGGATGTATTTATTCTCAATTAAATCTCATTTGGATGTGTTCGATTTTAATATTATATCTACTATTTGTGTTTAGATTCAATTATGTCCCTATAAAAGTGAATTGTGTAAATGTTGTAGGAATTAGTTTCAACTTTTGATGAGCTATTTTTCGGAATGGATCATCAAGAAGAGATTTTTAAAATTCAAACTAAAGCGTTCATGATGTGTAATTGAGGGCAGGATAATATTGAATTCCTTTTACAAACGTTAAAGATACAAATAGGACGATTTAAACGTTAGAGACACAAATAAAATTTATCCCAAACGTTAAGGACAAAAACGATACTTTACTCTTTAAATATACGTAAACATGACAAACACGTATATCAGACGACTTGATAAATATCGTGTGTCCAACATACAAACACAATAATTCAACATAATATCCATACTTCATAGCTGTGACCGACAGCCGCATGATATTTTGGGTGCAATACACGTATATCAGACGACTTGATAAATATCGTGTCCGACATACAAACACAATAATTCAACATAATATCCATACTTCATAGCTGTGACTGACAGCCGCATGATATTTTGGGTGCAATAAGAGTCAGAAGCCAAATCCAACCCACGGAAATGAGCTTGTACAAGCAGCCACGTGCAGTAGTAAACTAATAATAACTAGAAATAACTTCTCTTTGGTGGACGCCAAGGTCGGCTCCGAAACCGGCAGCTGGGTCCCAGGTCAAGGTTGTCTTTTTAATGAGCTGTCTGATTTGATCCATTTTTACAGCACACAACGTCACAAACACTGGTATATAACCGTTTATTTTAAATAATGTTATATATCTAAATTTTTTTTGTTATTTAAGTTTAACTAAGTTCCTTTAACATAACAAAAATTAAATATAATTAATAATATTGTAAATTTTATTATTTAACTTAATTAAATTTAATTTATAAAAAAATTTAGATATATAATATTACTCAAAAATTTTAGAATTATTTAATATTTTTATAATACAAAAAAAAGTCATTAACCTGACGCTTCGTAAAAGTATCTCTTTAAAACACTACCGAATTAACACATACAAAAATAATTATAACTAAAATGACCACTTGTAATATTTACGTTAACCGACTAAATTTTCAGTGTTTATTAAAATTTATGTTTTTTTATCATTTTAGTGCTTCAGATTTAAAGAGAAATCAAAATCTAGTTCCAAACATCATATTGGCCCTAATTTCTTTCTAGCGTTAAATCAATGAACAAAATGTTGAATTAACTTTGACTTGTCATATTATACATGACACTTAAATAAGGTGAAAATAAAATCATTTTAGAGAATGCAAAAAATAATACAGTTTATATATCATATAAACTCTTCTTTGTCTTCTTACTTTTGTCTTGATTAAGTGCCAAAACGAAACCAATATAATGACCAATGCTAGATGTCAAAAACTAGTACAATAAATTTTGAATTTGAAAGAATAAAATAGTAAAAATCATAAATCTAAAAAACTACTTTTTGGAAATTTAATCGTTGTTAACCACATTCATTTGGAATCTAATTTGGATACCGCGATCCAAATCGTTTGCCGATTTTACGCTCTACTCGACAAAGCAAGAACATGTCTAGTCGATCCCAAATCACTAAGATGAATTGCTAAATAGGAACACCATGCATAGGCAGCAGCAGCAGCATAGCATCCTCTACCTGGCGACCTACCCTACATCTTTCTTCACAAAGATACACAGATTCTTGTTGATTGAGATTTATTCTTGGATCCTTTTCTAGCAAGAAACAGTTTTTATTCAGAATTTTAAACTAAGATCTCGGCCCTTAACAGAAAAATGTCATTATGGTGGATAACAATGAGTGTCAAGCTATTCTGTCTTTCATCAATTCACTATTTGATTCGGAGATGATTAATATTGTCTCGCTTATTCGGCTGCAAAAAACCTATTTGATGTACTTGACATCATGACATAATTGAACCATATATACAAGATAAAATAAGAAATTTTGTGAAGCGATAAGTGTCGCTCCTGATTGGACCAAACAAGAAGCTAACTTGAGAATTTAGATCATTAGATATTGAGTAAAGACCCAAGAGGAATTATTGAGGGATATAAACCCATAAAGACATCCAGCTAACCCTAACCAAATGTAATGATCTTCAACAAGATCACATTCTATTCCAATCTCCCCGATCAAATCAATGTACAAAGGAACTGCGCCAGCACTGCATTATTATGTACAAGCGCAGATACAACAGGATGTCTGAACCCTTGAATGCCGATGTACTAAAGCCTGCATATACATGTATGTGTTTGTATGAGACACATGCATCAATATTCATATTGCTATTACAACCTTTTTTTTAAGGGAAAATAATATGAACAGACTATTTTATATTTGATAATAATCTATACTCTAGTTTGACATGCAACCAAACATTCAAAGAACATTACAATCAGAATACTGGAATAATGCTATAATGAGTTAATGACACAAGTAACTACCTGAAGGATTCTTCATAATATGCTTGCACTTGGTATATCAACAGGCCTATCTCTTACGAAGGCTTCATCGTCATAATCTTCATTAGTTGAGTTTTCTTGGCATACCTCACGAGGAGGATTTAAATCAAGGGCATCCTCCCAAGCCATTGAGTTACCCTCACAAGTATTGCCTTCCTCTAAAGCATGATTGACATCAACATGGTCTTCCGCATTCAATTGTGTATCCACATTAGGTATGAGTTCCACTCCCTTATCATCGTCAATGCATGCTGGTGGATCCACATTGAGATCGTTGCCCAAATCATATCCACTTTGCTCCCCACCCCCATGGTAAGCAACAGTAACAGCTCCTTGATCAGATTGGTCTGCAGCATCTTTTTTCTGCCTCTTCCACTTCTTTGTGGACGATGTGCCATCATCCTCAAAATCTTCTTCTTCTCTTTCTCTGTGTAAATAAACCCACAATTTTCTTTCCCCATCAAATTGTACACAAGGATCACGTTCATAATGCAATCTATCCAAAGCCCCACTAACTACTTGGTTAATTTGTGCATCAGAAACATCTTCAACAATATATTGGGAATCTCGAATTAATGTACAGACATCAGCTCTAGTGCCAATACTTCCCGGCAACCTAGAAGCTGCATCTCTGACAAGACAGAGAATTGTAACATGTGGAGGGCGATCGCGTTTCAACATAAAATGATCTCGGGCTTTGGATGTTGGCTTACCACCACACCTTCTCAAAGGTGCCACAATAGATTTTTTCCCATCAGCTGCAGTATAAGAGAATGCTCTATCAGGAATTGAGTATCTTAGGACTTCCTCCTTCCGGAAATAAGCCCTCACTTCCTCTGAACTTGGGTTAATGGTGTTAAGACTCTTTTGGGCCCTAAGGTCTCTAAACCTCTCTTTCTCATCAAGGTTGACCTGCATCAATGCCAAAGGTGGTTCAGGAAGACTTCCTATTTGTTGAAGAGTTTCTTGACCACATTTCAACCAATTGGCAAAAGAATCAACCAACTTGACGAGCATCTTATGAGGAAGACCCCAAGCCTCAGGAGATGTAACCTCCTCAATGGTATCATGGCCAGATGAATTATGAGAAACTGGGCCAGTCCATGTCCAACTTCTAGTACACTTCTCATAAGCTGCTAATACCTTCCAACCCTTTGCTCCTAAGGGTGCTGTTTTGGAAGAAAATATTTTCAGAACACCTCTAACCAAATCCTGCAGTGGCTCTTGTGTCTCAAGGATAGAAGGATCACCAGGGTTTGACCTCACACGATTTACAATCTCCAGAACAGTAAGAGATGGCATATTCAGTTGATCAGAAGGCTCAGCACGGGCAATTGCCTTATCATCAGAAAGAGCACCATTGACAACACCTTCCTGCGATTTGCTCTGCTCTTCTCCAGGTTTCTGCACGTCCAAGCTGTCTTCAGCAGGTGGACTAATCATTGCCATCCGGACTGCTGATAGAAGATGTATAATAGAAAATGAAAACCCTGTATGAACAGTAGGCATGATCAAAGTAAACGGCTTTTTCTGAGGCTTAGTTTCAAGTTCCACATCTGCTGTCCCCATATCAATAACACGCTCAGCATTTTCAACATCTGGTATCAAAGTTACCACCTCAGCCTCTTTTTTCTTCTTTGACTTTTTCTTCAAGGGAATGGAATCACCAGTTTGGAGAAGAGTGCCAGACAGAAGATTAGCATCTTCATCTCTTCCAATAAGATCTGTGACATCAGCCTTCACTTTTCGCTTCTTCTTTGATGAGTTGCATCCAAGTAGTGGTGCATCGGTTCTTTCACTTTGATCACCCTTATGTGCATCTCTCCCAAACCTACTCTTCCCAACTCCATTATCATCCACCAGAAACTGTTTCTCAAGCGAGACATCATCATCACCAACAGAATCATGCAAATATTTAGACCTCGAAATGGAATGATCAACGGTGGAGATGGTTCTCCCCTTCTTCTTTCGCTCAGCAGTATATGCATTTGATAACAGCATGTCTAGCCTTTCAGCAGGCTCCCCTCGCATTCGACCATTCCTGCCTATCTTGTATGCCTGTCTCCAATCATCATCACCATCATTAAGCATATCTGATCGTGTGGGATAGCTCTCTTCCCTAATTCTTCCAGGCGGGTTATGCAATGGACCTCCATTTTGTACTTTGCCCTTCTGCTTTGCTTTTGTAAGGTAATTTTCAATATGCCCTGCAAATCCACCTTTCTTTTTGGATTGAATAGTTGCATGTGCATTCATATCTGTCCCAACAAATTTTGCCTTTTTAGGATCTAGGTGAGACTTCAATGATTTCATGTGAGAACCATCAGCAGCGCCCATTTGATAAGCAAATTTTCTATGCAATAGAGGATTGTCATCCTCGTCATCATTCAACTGTTCTGATGAGTCCGACTCAGTTTCTTCACCTCTTAGAAACATATGATCACCCCTCCGAGCCTCTGTACTTTTTCCTCCATTCTGTATAAAATTTACCCTGAACTTCTCTTGCAATGATTTTGCTCTGAAACCAGAGGATTGAAGTCTTTCACTCACCTGTGGTGTGGAAGATCTATAGGCTGTGTAAGTAAGGTCAGGAGACTCTCTTCCTGTCTTCCACTTCTTTGCGCGCAGATTCCAGTCATCATATTTAAACGATGAATCCATACCAAAATTGTCTCCAGGTGTATTGTTATTGTAGTAAAATTCATCATAATCTGATGGATCAAGCGGATTACCTTTTACTGGTAATTGTGAACCCCTCGTTCTAGACCTCATCTGATCACTATTTACAAATTGTTGAACATTTTCAGGATATTTAGCCTTTCTAGAAAAATCAAAGGAACCCCGCTTGGAAGACGACTTTGCTGTGAACTTCATATCTGAAGATTGGTTTGAATTTCTAGCATATCCATGTAGATCAGCCTTTGAGGACGGAGATATACCCAACAAATTATCAGCATCCCTTTCATCACCTCTTCGTAGGTCATGCTTCTTTCCTGCTCTTGGAACACCAGAATTGTCCATCATGTTGCTACGTAATACATTACGATCTCGGGCAATAAGCCCATATGACATTTCCTCATCATTGTCGCCATTCCTAAGCTGATCCCTCATCCTGAATATTGACCCTGAATCATATCCCACAGACTCATTATGTTGAGAAAGAACAATAACTGGACCATGGAGCCCAGGAATCATAACTAAAGCACTATGGTATACAGAGCACAAATTACCTGTTGGGTCTCTTGCTGAAGGTGTCTTTGAACCAGCCAACTTAAGTATACCTTTCGGGCTTTGCTTTTCAGACTTTTCCTGCTCCCTGAACCCCAATTGTCCTCGTGAGTGGAAATCAAATTCAGACCCTACCCCGTGGAAAGGATAACGGCCAATTTTTTTAGCAACTTTCTTATCCTTGTTCTTCCTACTCCATAAACCTTCACCAGATTCTTTATCTGAAGAATCAACCTCCAAATCTTCCTTCTCATACATCAAACTCTTTTGACTTTTCATAATGTTCAAAACACGGAGCTTTTCTTCAATACTGTAACCCCTACAATTAAGCCAAGCGTCTCTTATCTGACAAAGATTGTTGACCATGTCATTCTGATGCTTCCTCAGCCCATGATAATGTTGTCGCTTCTGAAAAAAATTTAAGCCCTCCCGGTACAGGGCAACCCTTGGCTCACACAAGCCCCCCTTCAGCATGTCAAACAACCTCTTAATAGGACTCCCAAAATGGAGGTTAGAACCAGTGAAAAGCTCTGTCAGGGTTTGAACAAAAGTCTCTTGGTCCATGTCAGGCAGATACTTGGCGAGCTCAAACCTCTCCTCCTCAGTCAAGGCCTCATTCCACACATCCACTGACAGTATATCTTCAAGTCCAGCAAGATCATACAGTTCCAACGGAATGATGCAGGTTTGATTACCAATCTGACAAAACTCCGCCCCGGTTTCACCTAATTCCAGCAAATCAAAATCATCAGACCCTGCCCCAGAATCTGCATCATCGAACTCATCATCCTCGTCGGATTCCAGGGCTGAGCTACGCCGTGGAAGCTCATCTTCATCGGTAGACATAGTATCCCTGCTCCGTGGCGAATACTCCGAATCAAGCCTAGACACTTTAAAGCTATTCTTCTCAATTGCCATGAAACATAACACCAAACTGCCGCCAAAAGGAATACGTATCCAGCAGCACAATTCCGTAGAAAAAGAAATTAAAAACCCGCCAGCAAATCTCAATCAATAGTTAAAACCCTAACAAAATCAACACCATAAATTACAACCAAAATGTAAAACAATCTCAACTTCATAATGAAAACACAACACCCATCGAGCTCACATATTCAAAAAAACGGAATTCGAAAGAAAAAGCCAGAAAAAGTCAGCATGAATAAAAAAACGCGTAGATTTAGGGCGAGGAATACCTCAATCGAGAGAGAAGCGAGGATCGAAACCCGACGCCTAGGAGAGCAGCGAAGGCGCGAGAAAGAGAGAATGAACGATTGTTGTTGCACAGTGCGATGAAAAAGGAGAAAGAGGCGAATCTGAGAAAACCCTAGGCGGTTATATAGTGATAGAAAAGAGAGAGGTGAGAACGTAAAGGAAGGTGCGGGTGTGGTGAGTGGTAATGAAGAAGACGAAGGTGACGTGGAATGTAATGAACCGTCTGATTCGATGGGAGAGTTAAAAAGACCAAAAGGGTCACCGCACCGAAACAGAGCGAATGGAATGGAAGAGATGAACCACAATGCAGAGAGAGAGAGAAGCAATGCGAAAGAGCGAAAAAAAAAAGTGAGAAAAAAAGGGTTTGGTTCGGTGTGTTGTGTTTAGAGAGAGAAAATTGAAAGAGAAGACGAGAGAAAGAGAGAGTGATAGAAGGTGAGTCAGTGTGTGTGACTCGAGCGAGTCGAGTGAGCCGAGTGAAACTCCAAATGATCTGGAATTATTGACTGTTGGATATGACATGAACGGTTCAGATTAAGCTCTATTACCGCGGGGAGCTGTTTTGATGCGACGTCGTTTTTGGGATGGCTTCCTTTTTCTTTTGATTTTTCCTTTTTAATTATTGTTGTTGTTGTTTTAGTTA
>NC_029779.3:26118405-26152205 GCF_000817695.3 Arachis duranensis
GTTTTGGATGCTAAGTGCCAAGTCACTTCTTAATTCTTATGCCTATCGTTTCTGTTTAGCTTATCGGATCTTATTTTCCACAAACTATATATCCATTTGATTAGATTTTGAATTTCTTTAATAACAGAACATTTAGCCAATAAGAAATAAAACTAACAAGTATTTATTTTGGGAAAAGAGACTTCCATTATATTATAGTAAAATTGCAACAACAACAAAATCATAAACTAAAAACTAAAATAATCTATTGTACATAATTCGGTCGGATCCAAACATTCGGTCTAAATCTAAATATTTTAAAAATTAATTTTTGTGTGATTTTATTGAGTCTAAAATTGAGTAAAGATTATAGACCTAATCATTATTTAAAGTTAGGTATGAATTAAGATAAATTCAGTTTCATCCGACTTATATATGTTTAGAGAACTAAAAATGTATATATTTTAAATTAATTTTAATATTATGTTATATTAATTATAAGTTTATTATTTATTTTTAATCACACGTGTTGAATTAAAAAATAAATCAAAGAAATATGAAATTAGAATTTATAGACAATTTTAAATTTAAATGTAAATATCAATTTTTCGGTAATAAATATATATATTTTTTATATATAAATGCATCATAATTTTTTGACAAAGTTTATTAAAACTTAGACTTCAACCATTTAGACCTAATTTTAATGTAATTCAAAAATAGTGTAATTTTACTGAATTTAAAATCAAATAAAAATCTTAAAAATAAACTTAATCATTATCCTATAACATACCTTGAAAAGAAGGTTATTCCAATAGTGAAATTTCAACGTGTCATCCCTTATATTCATTATGAGTTTTTATCAAGGGAAAAGTCTAGGGGGCCAGCAGTTTTATTGAATTTTGGCCAGCATATAACCAGCAGAAGAAGGTGAGCCATTGGATGAAATTTTACACTAATCTCACACTATCAAATCATTATTGATGGCTAGTTGATGGCTAACAATCACCAAAATTGCTGGCTCCCTAGCATTGCTCTTTATCAAGATATCAATGTTTTTCACTCTTCACTCATTATGACTCTTATTACCATACCACTCTTACATGAAACTATTATTTCATGACCATGTCAAGTTTTTCTATCCTATTTTTAAGCTTGCTTCATATGTGCACATTTTTCCGAAATTTCAATTTTTGTAATTTTGAATTCAAATTCAAAATTAAAAAAGGGATTTCTCCATTCTCTGTTTTCAGTTTTTTTTTCTTCCTCATCAAAATTAAAAAAATTCTCTCTATTCTTTTTTTTTCTCTGTTCACTTATTCTCTTCTTCTTTAGTTCCTATTGGGTTGGACCTTCTTTCATAATAGGACTTCGTTGGAAGGGCTCTACATCATCAGAAGTTTTTCTTACCAAGAGATAGCGCAGATTTTGTCTTCAACATGGCATAGTCAAAGAAAACAAGGTCAAATTTGACGTTCCTCTTGATGATGAGAAATCAATGAATTTAAAAGTTTTAAGTATTTAGTATTTATTAGAATTTTCTTTTCCATCAAACACTATAGATCCTTTTGGTTATTCATTATGTAGTTTATTTATTTTTATTTCTCATTATTTTTTCTATTTATATATGTAATGGATATATTTATTTGAATACAGTAGTCTAATTATCATGCTCATTATACATAGCTTTATACATAGCTTTCGTTGTATTCTTATATGGTATCCAAATTTTTACTACGAAATTGATGCATTCTAATTATCAGATGACTCTAATAAATAGATAAAATTTTGAACTAAATCATACTCATGTAATCAGCTTTAAAATTTTTCTTATATCATATGTAACGGTAATTTATATACTATTGAAAAATCATATAATCCTCATAATATGTTTCTACTAGATTTTTTCAATAAATACATAACTATTTGTATAGATGTATCATCCTATATGCCTAAACATAAAGCGAGTTATTATAACTCAATACACCCAAACCATATATCCATTAATATTGAATTTGCTATGATAACTCAAATTTATACTCTTAAACACAATTTAACACTTTCACGTAGTATATAATTGTTGTAGTATTGATCACAATTATATATTTCGTTGTTATTTCAAAGTATTGAATTCGTTTCAGTGACTTCTCATTCATTTTATACATAAAATAGCTCAATCAATATTTTGACACTTATTTTATACTAATTTATTTTAATGAATTTGTATCCCACTTGATAGTTAAAACTTTTTTGAATTATACATTTTTGTTTTTTTTCACCATTTTATAACAGTACATAGTACTCAGTTCTTTATCTACTTTACTATTCACATAATTATTTTTTTACTTTCATATTTAGTTACATGTGTCACTTAAATTCATACATTTTCTACCTGATTTTTTTATGTACAATATCATTACTCATAATTTTAATGATCTATCATAATTTTCTTTCAGCTAATCATCTTAATTGTATATCATAATTATCTTTATGTTCTTCTTCATTATTATTAATTTTTTTGTGAAAGTCATGATGGTTGTTCACATTATAAATATTGTCCTCCTTTAATTTATTTTACCACACCAAAATAACTCTTTCAACACCATCACCAAATTAGCTTAATTATATTTTCTTTCATTATCTTTTTTATTTTATTTTAAACAATAGCTTCATTTTTCAACTTGCTAAAGGATATTAAAATTGTTTACGAAAATCAAAATTACAGAATAAAAATTAGAGTTCTAAAATTGTGGTCAATCTTACTAAACGATCCAAATTATTATAGAACACTCATACATATATTATTAACATAAAAACACTTTCATAATAAATGATTTTTATTAAACTTATCATACCTGTACATCTCACGGGACAATTCACTAGTTTAAGTTCAAATCAAAATTAAGACAACCCAACTTCATATACACTTGTACTATCCATTTGCACTAAATCATTTCAACTCATTAAATTTATACTTTATTTTAACTTAATCTATATAACAATAGATAGCCGTGGTTTTATCTCCGAGGTGGAGACCTCCCCGCATTCCACGCCGGCTACAGTCCCAGGTGGAGGCTCTCCTCAACGGTGGCATCTCCTCCAGCATGGCTTCTCATCTTCAGGGGTGCATGTGCTCCTGTGTCATTCCGCCGTCAGCTATCCCTTTCACCTTCTCGCTCACGCAAGCTGCCTTCCTTTTCACCGAATCGCTACGCAACCTGCCTTCTTGATGGATTTGTTTGAACAGGTAATGATTAGTTGGAACCCTAGGAGCTTTGCTTTCTTCTCCTAGCTTCGCTTCGTCTGCCCTATGAAACTCTGTGTACGAGCTCTGTTTTCTTGGGAGTTTAGTTAGTCGCCATTCATCCAGGTTACTGATTTTCTATTGGGGTCTCAAATTCAAGAACTCTGATCAATCAATCAGGTGTATCCAAACCTATTTTCCTCTTCATCCTTTTTCTTTTCCTTCATTGTGTACATCCTTGTGATCAATTTTGGTATCTGTTCCACGGTTAACCCAGATTTTATTGTCTAGGGTTTGTGAAATTCCTAATTGTGTAAATTGTGATAATTTTTCGTATCTGTTCGACGGTTAAGCCAGATCTTATTGTCTAGGGTTCGTAAAATTTATAATTTGCAAATTGTGTCTATGTGACTTGGTTTGTTTCTGGGTTTATGTTCTTGGTTATATTTTTTGGAAGCTGCTGTTAATTTTGAGTATGGTCTATGAATCTGTTTCTTTTTCTTCATTTCGTTATTTAGATTTTGTTGGTATGATTATCATTTCTCCTTTTGCTAGCTGTTGAATTGTTTGTTGCATGATTTGTGTATTTCATCAATTTTTGGGATTTTATAATGATTATAAAGATTGTCTTCTTACTTACCTTTTCTTATATTTATGGATCATGGGTCTGGTTTTGTGAATCATTTTCTAGGTATGAGGTTTCTACCTAATCTACTTTCTCCATGGTGATGTGATTGACAGAGTTTTTTCATCAAAGTCAGTTTATAGACCCAGCTTCTCCTATTCAAGTTTTGCATTCCCAATTTCATTATCTCCTATTCAAGTTTTGCATTCGAATTTCCACTATCATTCACTAATCCTTTTGAATTATTTGGGCTGAATGTAGCAATTTATAATTTTTTCTGCATTCAGAGTCATGTTCTCTTATCTGACTTGGTTTGTTTCTGGGTTCATGTTCTTGGTTACATTCTTTGGAAGTTTCTTTCAGATTCTTTGAAAACTGATGAATCTATTTTTAATTTTTTACTTTGTGTATATTCAATAAATCCATTGAGTTTTTATACTATTTTCTGTATTCAGAATCATGTTCTGTTATTTATGTTTGATGTCAAATTTTATGAAGGACTCAAATAATTATATTGAAAGTAGACCCATTGAATGTAATACTCAAATTTCATGAATCCATTGAGTTTTCATGAATCTATTTTTATTTTTTTATGAAGCACTCAATTGCATTCCATTTTTTTATAGTTTATATAAAATAACTTTTTGTCTAACTAGGAATCCCCTCCTACAAAGAGAGATACCTGGAGTAGGTTATCTTCCCTTGAAGATGTCTTTTGCATAGGTAATGATGTTCTGCCATTATTGTTCACTGAAAATGTTAGAATCCCTATCAAAGTATGGGCTTTCTATATAATCTATTTGGTCAATGGTGATATGATTGATAGGAATTGATTCATAGCTTCTTGGTCATTAAATGAAAGATTTGGTTATTCAACTCAATTGCATTCTCATTTTTTATGTAAAAATTATTTTATATTTCAGCTCTTGAAAAGACATGGGGTCTTTGTCCTAAATTTAAGATGTCATTCAGAAAGAAAGTGGCTTTCTCACAATAAGATGGCATCACTCCACTGTTTGTGTTACTAGAAAATTCTCTTCTATGTAATCTATTTGATGAGTGGTGATGTGATTGATAAAAATTGATTGATTGCTTCTTGGTGATTTATTTGCATATTGATGAAACTTTTTGTTAGTCAACTCAGTTGCATTTCAATCCTTTATTGGTTATGCAAAAATTACTGTATATTTCACCTCTTGCAAAGAAGTAGAGCTGATTGTCATGAATTTGTTTCCTTCTTTGATAAAGGAATATGCTTGTGCCACTCCCATTCAAGTTTTACATTTCCAATTCCATTCTTTTCTGTTCAAGTCTTACATTCTGATTTTAGTTCTGATTCAATAATCCCATTGATGAATCTTTGTTTTTTTTAAGTATGTTCAACAAATCCATTAAGTTTACCTAAAGTGAATTGGTGGTTGCATGTGGGTTGTGTGAATCATTATCAAGGAGTGGGTTTCGTACCTAATCTATTCTATCAATGGTGATGTGATTGACAAAAATTGATGTATAGCCTTTTGATCATTTATTTATTTTTTAAGTTCAACGGAATTGCATTACATTTTTTGTTGTTTGTGGAAAAATTATTTTAAATATATCTTTATTTTTTATGAAACACTCAATTGCATTCCATTTTTTTATTGTTTATGTAAAATAAGTTTTTGTCTAACTAGGAATTCCCTCCTACAAAGAGAGATACCTGGAGTAGGTTATCTTCCCTTGAAGATGTCTTCTGCATAGGTAATGATGTTCTGCCATACATTGTTCATTGAAAATATGGGAATCCCTATCAAGGTATGGGCTTTCTATCTAATCTATTTGGTCAGTGGTGATGTGATTGATAGAAATTGATTCATAACTTCTTGGTCATTAAATGAAAGATTTGGTTATTCAACTCAATTGTATTCTCATTTTTTTATTTTTTATGTAAAAATTATTTTATATTTCAGCTCTTGAAAAGACATGGAGGTCTTTGTCTTGAATTTAAGATGTCATTCAGAAAGGAAGTGACTTTCTCACAATAAGATGGTATGACTCTACTGTTTGTGTTACTAGAGAATTTTCTTCTATGTAATCTATTTGATGAGTGGTGATGTGATTGATAGGAATTGATTGATAGCTTCTTGGTGATTTATTTGCATATTGATGAAACCTTTTGTTAGTCAACTCAGTTGCATTTCAATCCTTTATTGATTATGCAAAAATTACTGTATATTTCACCTCATGCAAAGAAGTAGAGCTGATTGTCATGAATTTGTTTGCTTCTTTGATAAAGAAATATGCTTGTGCCACTCCCATTCAAGTTTTGCATTCCCAATTCTATTCCTTCCTGTTCAAGTCTTGCATTCTGATTTCAGTTCTGATTCAATAATCTCATTGATGAATCTTTGTTTTTTTAGGTATGTTCAACAAATCCATTAAGTTTACCTAAAGTGAATTGGTGGTTGCATGTGGGTTGTGTGAATCATTATCAAGAAATGGGTTTTGTACCTAATCTATTCTATCAGTGGTGATGTGATTGACAAAAATTGATGTATATCATGTTGGTCATTTATTTATTTTTTATGTTCAACTGAATTGCATTACATTTTTTTGTTGTTTGGGGAAAATTATTTTATATTTCAGCTATTGGATGAACATACAGCTCTTTGACCTGAACTTAAGAGGTTCATCGAGAAAAGAATGGCCTTGTGCTAGTAAAATGGCTTCATGGTATTGTTTGCCTAACTAGCATATCTCTTTATCCAAAGAAAAAACTATCCAGCAGCTGGTCTCCCATGAAAATGTGTTCTGCACACATAATAAGGTTGTGCTATACTTTATTGGAAATTTGGGAATCATTATCAAGGTATGAGGTTTTAATCTCATTCATTTCATGAATGTTGATGTGACTGACAGATTTTTATTGATGTTTGTCTATACTTTTTTTCCGATTCATCTGCTGTTTTGAATGTATCCCTACCTAACACATTTACCAACTCTCATTGCTATGAGTAGAATCATTGTTTGGGGTAGTTGATGACTGTCTTCCCTATGGTATAATGACATGTAGGTGCACTGTAGTAGGTATGGTGTGATATCTCAATTTTTGGTCCCTATTTGTTGATTTCTTGAAAGTTTCACCTTTTTTTTCCTGTTTTTGTGTTGGTTCAGATTTTTCTCCTATGATTAGTTGTTTCTATGCCATTGAATGGAGATGCATATAGACTGAGATTTTGTTTTCCCTCCATTTCCATCCTCAATTTGAATTCAAAAAGGTGAACATTCTGTGTTGGATTTTTTCTATAAAAGGATGGTTGGTGAACTACATTCAATGCACAAACATTCTGCTGTGTTCTATTTCCTCCTAAACTCTGTCTATTTTAGAATTTTTTTTGTTTACATTTTTATCTATTTCATCAACTCTGTTTATCTCCTTTCTTTTTTCTGCAATGCCTCCTCTATTTGATATGATTTCCAAGATGCATCCTTTTAGAAAGGCTTGGAGGCTGAAAGTTAGGGTTCTAAGGCTTTGGGTTGTACCCTCTTTTGGTAACCATGAGGTTCCTAACTCAATGGAGATGATTCTCCTTGATGATCATGTTAGCCCCTATTAGCTTCTCTTTTAAATATGGTGTTAGTTGTTGTTTTTTAAGTTTTCAACTTTAAATTATGTGTTTCACTAATCTGATTTTGTTCTTTTGTTGGATTTTCAGTGTGAAAAAATTCAAGCTACAATTAAGAAACCACTCCTTAATAGGTTTAGGGATCATATAGTTGAAGGTCAAGTTTATAGAATGACATACTTTACTGTTGTGTCAAATCATGGTAGTTATAGAGCAACTTCTCATGAATTCAAATTGGTTTTCCTTCACCGAACCACTGTTGTAGCTGTTGATGAAGATGTTATCCCTAAGACTTGTTTTAACATATTTTCTTTTTCTGAGCTGCTGAACATGACCCAAGATTATGATTTTTTAGTTGGTGTGTATCTCTTCTTGCTATTCTGTTATTCAAGTTTTTTTAACAAATCGTTTGAATATTTAATAGGTTATGTTTATTTGGAATAAATGTCATTGATCTTTTAACTTCAGTGGGAGAAGAGAAAGAATATGCAAAAGAGGGGAAAATTGTGAAAATAATTGTGCTGGAATTAACTTCAAAAGAGTATGTTGATTGAGTCATTTCTCGTGGTTTCTCTTTATCTTTTAATCCTTTTTTTCCTTATCTTCTGTTTCATTCTTTGTCATATTTTGAGTTTCAATCTTACAGTGCGATGTGCATTATTTGGGGACTAGTTAATCAAGTAAATCATTTCCTTACCTCTGGGTATGTGAAGCAGCCTGTTGTTGTCATTCAACTTGCAAAAGTCAAGTTCTTTAGGGGTACATTGTTTGGTTTCTGTACATCTCATTGCTACTGTAGGTGTTGTCTCCAATAAACTTTGCTAAACTTTTTCTGTATTGCTGTGTAGGTCAAGTAGGTCTTCAAAATGTGATGTATGCGACTCAAATGTTATTTAATCCTGATCTTCCTGAAATTGTTGAATTCAGGCAGAGGTTAGCATGGTTTATTTTGTTAATTTTTATTGTATTCTCTATTTACAACTAATCTGGAGTAACAAGTACAAGTGTCTGCCATCATTTTTTTAGTATGATTGAGCAAGGTGTCAATGGTACCCAGCCACTGTTTATTACAAATGAGGGTAAAGTTGTCTCCTTGAAAGATGATTTCATGCGTTTAACTAGAAAATGCACTATTGAAGAGCTTCAAGATAACAATGAGGTTGTCTTTTTTTGAGTTAGTTGTGTTTATGTTATTTTATACACAAATGAATTGAAAAAGAAAATCAAAGAATAATTTTCAGATCTGTCTTTTCATTCATATTGTTAACAAATTTTGAAATGCCCATTGCATAGGAGGGTTCTTTTATCATTTTTGGTACAATCCGAGGTATTATTGAGGATGGAGGTTGGTGGTATTCTGCATGTATGTAGCCATAAACGAAGTATCAATACCAAACTTAAAGGTTTGCTTGTCCTCAAGCAAAGAAAAACTGAAAACAGAAAGGGACATAAAAGCAATTAGTATGATAAAAGAAGAATAAAAGGGGAAAAGAACGAGAGAGAATTAGGATTTGGGAGGGAGAGAGAATGAAAATAGGGCGGCGCACTGGGTAAGTAATGCGGCGCGATCGACGCGTGCGCGTCAAACACGCGCACGCGTGGTTCGCATAAAGTTCAAGAGACGCGTAAGCGTCTGGGACGCGTTCGCGTGCTTTCAGTTTTGTGCGAATCGCGCGAAGGCAGCTCCGCGCACGCACAACTCTCGGGTTGATGCGCATGTGGGCTAGATAGACAGACGACGCGTGCATGTCAGGTACGCGCACGCGTGGATGGGGGCAAAGTGAAAGTGACGCGTACGCGTCAGGGACGCGTACGCGTGATGTAGATTGTGCGTTTAGCACAATTCCAACCCCAAGCCATCACAACTCGCTGGCCAAACACCTATTTATGCTGATTTCCAGGGTCACGCATACGCGTCAGGGACGCTTACGCGTGATCTGGCAAATGCGCAAGTGACGTGCACGCGTCATGGACGCGTACGCGTGGTCTTGCTTGTGTGCAAGGCACGCTTCCAGCACCACTCCGGCCTATCTCTCTGCTGAATTTTCTTCTTCTTTTTCTTCTTCTTCTGCTTTTTTTTTCGGAGTGCTCGGTTCTGTTCTCAAATAGCTGCATGATCAGAACACACGTAAAACGAAGGAAAAACAGTGAAGACTCAATAAAAATCAAATAAATAAGAAAGCTCCTACTACAAAAAATAACTAAGGATACGAAATTATTGGGTTGCCTCCTGACAAGCACTTCTTTAACGTCACTAGCTTAACAGTCAGTTCTGCTAATTCAGCAGATGAGCAGACCTCTGGCGATCGATCTCACCTGCAAGATAGTACTTCAACCTCTGGCTATTCACTATAAATTTCCTATCAGAATTTTCTTATTATATTTCCACATGACCATATGGTGAAGCTCTGGTAACAACAAACGGTCCTGACCACCGAGATTTCAGCTTCTCGGGGAAGAATTTGAGCCTTGAATTATACAGAAGCACTCTCTGTCTTGGCTCAAAGACTCTGATGGCAATCTTCTTGTATTGCAATAACTTGGTTCTCTCCTTATAGATCTTGGCATTCTCATAGGCTGAGTATCTGAATTCATCAAGCTCATTCAACTGAAGCATTTGCTTAATTCCTGCAGCTTCTGAATCAAGATTTAGATACCTGACTGCCCAGTAAGCTTTATGCTCCAGCTCAACTGGCAAGTGACAGGCTTTACCATAGACCAACTGGTAAGGGAACATGCCAATGGGAGTCTTGTACGCTATCTGGTATGCCCAGATAGCATCATCAAGCTTCCTAGACTAGTCCTTTCTTGAAACACTAACGGTCTTATGTAGAATCCTCTTGAGTTTCCTGTTGGAAACTTCAACTTGTCCACTTGTTTGAGAGTGATAAGGGTTGCCACTTTATGACGGACTCCATATCTATGCAGAAGTGAGTCCAACTATCTATTACAGAAGTGGCTTCCTCCATCACTATTGAGTGTCCTTGGGACACCAAACCGGCTGAAGATATATCTCTGAAGAAAGCTCATTACCACCTTGGCATCATTGGTGGGTAGAGCCACAGCTTTCACCCACTTGGACACATAGTCATCTGCCACTAGAATATATTTGTTTGAATGTGAGGGTGGGAAATGTCCCATGATATTGATACCCCACACATCAAACAACTCAACCTCAAGAATCCCCTGCTGTGGCATTTCATGATTGACAGGGAGATTCGTGGCTTTTTCACATCTGTCACAGTGCTTCACAAATTCTCTTGAATCTCTAAAGAGAGTCGGCCAGTAAAACCCGCTCTGAAGGACCTTTGTAGTTGTCCTTTCACCACCAAAGTGGCCTCCATAATCAGAATCATGAGAGTGCCAAGGAATCTGTTGTGTTTCTTTATCTGGGACACATCTCCGGATTATACCATCTGAGCACCTTTTAAAAAGGTATGGTTCTTCCCAAATGTAATACTTTGCATCAGTCAATAGCTTCTTTACTTGTTGCCTATTGTACTCCCTTGGAATATAATTCATGGCTTTGTAATTGGCAATGTCTGCAAACCATGGAGCCTGTTGAATGAGAAATAATTGCTCATCTGGAAACGTCTCAATCACAGCTGTAGGTGGTTGTACTCCTGCTTCAGGCTCAATTCTGGAGAGATGGTCAGCTACTTGATTTTCTGACCCTTTCCTGTCTTTTATCTCAATATCAAACTCCTGAAGGAGTAACACCCATCTGATTAATCTTGGTTTAGAATCTTGTTTGGTTAGAAGGTACTTCAAAGCAGCATGATCAGTATAAACAATAACCTTAGAACCCATTAAATAGGACCTAAACTTATCGGCAGCATACACAATGGCTAATAATTCTTTTTCTATAGTTGTGTAATTCTTTTGGGCCTCATTTAACACACGGCTAGCATAGTAAATGACATGTATAAGCTTACTATGCCTCTGTCCTAAAACAGCTCCTATAGCAAAGTCACTAGCATCACACATCAACTCAAATGGTAGATCCCAGTCAGGGGGAGCTATAATGGGAGCAGAGGTAAGGTTTGCTTTTAGAGTTTCAAACGTATGCAGGCAATCAGAATCAAAGACAAACGGAGCATCAACAACCAATAAGTTGCTTAATGGTTTAGCAATTTTAGAAAAATCCTTTATAAATATTCTATAAAATCCTGCATGACCCAAGAAACTCCTGACTGCCTTAACATTAGCTGGTGGTGGTAATTTTTCAATTATCTCCACCTTTGCTCTGTCAACCTCAATCCCCTTACTTGAAATCCGATGTCCAAGAACAATACCTTCTGTAACCATGAAATGACATTTTTCCCAATTTAAAACAAGGTTTGATTATTGACACCGTTTCAAGACAAGAGATAAATGCTTAAGGCAGGATTCAAAAGAATTACCAAAAATAGAAAAGTAATCCATAAATACCTCAATGAATTTTTCAACCATATCAGAAAAAATTGAAAGCATACACCTCTAAAAGGTTGCTGGAGCATTACAGAGTCCAAATGACATTCTCCTGTAGGCAAACACTCCAAAAGGGCATGTGAATGCTGTCTTCTCTTGATTTTGAGGGTCCATTGAAATTTGATTATATCCAGAATATCCATCTAGAAAATAATAAAAAGCATGACCATCTAACCTCTCAAGCATCTGATCAATGAAAGGTAAGGGGAAGTAATCCTTTCTTGTAGCAGTGTTGAGCCTCCTTTAGTCCATACACATTCTTCATCCTGTGACTGTCCTTGTAGGAATAAGCTCATTCTTTTCATTCTTGATCACTGTCATCCCTCCTTTCTTGGGAACTACCTGCACAGGACTTACCCAAGGACTGTTAGAAATAGGGTAAATAATACCTGCTTCTCATAATTTTATTACTTCTTTTTGGACCACCTCTTTCATGGTTGGATTGAGTCTCCTTTGTGGTTGCACAACTGATTTAGCATCATCTTCAAGGAGGATCTTGTGCATACACTTGGTTGGACTAATCCCCTTCAAGTCACTAATGGTCCACCTAAGAGCTATTTTATGGCTCCTGAGCACTGAAATAAGCGCCTTTTCCTCTTCAAGCTTCAGGGAAGAGCTAATAATCACTGAATATGAATCATTTTTACCCAAGAACACATATTTCAGAGAAGGAGGTAAAGGTTTGAGCTCAAGCTTGGGGGCTTCCTCCTCTGCTTTAGGTGTGTGAACCATAGTCTTCTAGGGTGGTGAATCATCAACTTCCACTAATTCATACTCAGAAATAGGATCCAAAATGTCATCAAGTACCTCAACTTTCAGTACCTCTTGAACAAGTGGTTCAATAACATCTATTTTCATACACCCTTCAGAATTATTAGGGTGCTTGAGGGCTTCAAACACATTAAGGACCACCTGTTCTTCATTGACCCTCAGGGTTATTCACCCTTTTGCACATCAATCAGAGCTCTACCTATAGCTAAAAAGGGTCTACCAAGTATAATAGAGGATTTTACCTCCTCTTCCATGTCTAATATAATAAAATCAACAGAAAAAATAAATGGTCCTACTTTAACAAGTAAATCCTCAACAATACCCACAGGTAATTTAATAGAAAGATCAGCAAGTTGAAGAGAAATACGAGTGGGTTTTACCTCCTCAATTTGAAGCTTTTTATCACTGAAAGTGGCATTAGATTGATGCTAGCTCCAAGATCACATAAAGCTCTCTGAATGGTGACATCTCCAATGGTGCAAGGAATGACAAAGCTCCCTGGATCTGGCATCTTCTCAGGAAGGTTGTGTTGAATAATGGCACTGCATTCCTTGGTTAACACCACTATTTCTTGTTCCTTCCAATTCCTCTTGTGGGTCAATAATTCTTTCATAAATTTAGCATAGAGAGGCATTTGCTCAAGAGCCTCTGCAAAAGGAATATTGATCTGTAGCTTCTTGAAGACATCTAAAAATTTAGAAAACTGCTTTTCTTTAGAATCCTTCTGAAGCCTCTGAGGATATGGCATTTTTAGCTTGTATTCAGGAGCCTTTGGCAATGTGGGATAAGTGTCAAGAGAATCAGGGAATGGGTTGTCTGCACGCTTAGGAGGGGCGCGCTCTACTTCTTCCTTCTTCTCATCTGGAGCTTCTTTTTCAACTAACTCTTCATTGACCTTGGTCTCGAAGCCAGCTACTCTACCACTTCTCAATTGAATAACCTTGCAGTCTTCTCTTGGGTTCACCACTGTATCACCTGGAAATGTACTTGCAGACCTCTCAGGTATTTGCTTGCTCAGTTGGCCCATTTACACTTCCAAATTTCTAATGGAGGCTCTGGTTTCCTGCATAAAACTCCTCATCATCTCCCAATTAGAATCTTCTTGGGGTTTAGAGTTTGTCTGCTGAGGTGGTTGTTGTTGCTGAGACTGAAATTGGCAGTTATTGTAATTGTTCTGTTGGAAGTTGCCCTGAGAATTATCATTAAAATTTTGAGGTCTCTGAGGTTGGTCCCTCCACCCAAAATTTGGGTGATTTCTCTACCCCTGATTGTATGTCTTAGAATATGGGTCATTATTGAGATTTCTAGGACTACTCCCCATGTAATTGACCTGTTCAGAAGAGGATTGAGCATAATCATAATTATCATTTTGCACAAAATTACCTGTCATGTCATAGGAGATCTCTTGAGGTAGATTTTGAGTGTTGATAGCTGAGACTTACATGCCACCTGTGTGTTGAGTAAGTAGACTTATTTGCTGAGACATAAGCTTATTCTGAGCAAGAATAACATTTAGAGCTTCTACTTCCATAACACCCTTTTTCTGAGGAGCCTCAGAGTTCACAGGATTCCTGTTAGATGAGTATAAATATTAGTTGCTAGCAGCCAATTCAATAAGCTCAATAGTCTCCTCCGGTGTCTTCTTCTTGTGCAGTGTACCACCAGCAGAATTATCTAAGCACATCTTGGACATTTCACCCAAACCTTCATAAAATATATCTAGCTAGGTCCACTTGGAGAACATGTCCGGAGGATATTGCCTAGTCAGAAGCTTGTATCTCTCCCAAGCTTTATAAAGAGTTTTACCATCCTTCTGCCTGAAGGTCTGAACCTCCACCCTAAGCTTAGTCAGCTTCTTTGGTGGGAAAAATTTAGTAAGAAACTCAGTAACAACTTTGTCCCAAGTATCCAAACTCTCCTTGGGTTGAGAATCTAGTCATAGGTTTGCTCCATCCCTCAGAGCAAACGGGAAGAGCATGAGTTTGTACACCTTTGGGTTCACTCTATTTGTCTTCACGGTATCACAAATCTATAGAAAATTAGAAATAAATTGATTTGGGTCTTCGTGGGGAAGACAATGATACTGGCAGTTTTGTTACACCAGGGTGACCAATTATGGCTTCAACTCAAAGTTGTTTGCAGCTATAGGAGACACCACAATGCTTTTTCCATAAAGATCTGTAGTAGGAGTGAAGTAAGAGCCAAGCACTCTCCTTTGTTGCTCATTCCCATTCGGATTTGCGACATTGGCATTAGCAGCATCGTTAGGATCCATAATAGATTATGCAGCCTTGTAAAGTCTGCTTGTTGTAAATGCCGACTGAAAGTTTTTTCAAGTTCAGGATCAAAGTCTAAGAGATGTTCTTTGTCTCTGTTCCTACACATAAACAGACAGAAAACAAGAAAAGATGGAACTCTCTACGTCAGAGTGTAGAGAATTTCCAGTGAGGTAACTAAATAAAGAGATAAAAATATTGAATATAACAAACAACCACTAAAATTCGAAAATTACTAGAAAAATTAATACTAAAAATTTTCAAAATTATTATGTAAATTAAATAAGAAAATTAAAATATGACTAACTAGGAGACACCAAACTTAATTTCAGAAATTAAGAAAAATATTAGTGCTAATTAAATTTTTTTCGAAAATACTACAGTAAAATTTAAATAAAATTAAAACTAAAATGCCTAATCTAAGCAATCAAACAACTAATAGTTGTTAATCACCGTCAATCACCGTCAATCCATACTTGGAAATGCTCTTTACTTGAGCATCTTTAGTGAATTTGCATTTAAATTGTTGAGTTCTTGGATAACTTGGAAAAGCTCTTTACTTGAACAACAGTTTGAAAACATATTCTTCTAAATTTCTAATTATCTAGATTTAACGGGATACGTGACATATAATCCTCTTATATTTAGGTAATTAGGATTTCTGTGGCATATAAACTAGAATTGAACTTCACCCTCTAATTGGAATTAAGTGACCAAGAAATTGGCGGTTGATGAATTTTAGAGGAGACTAGAAAGGTCTAAGGAACTAGGGTCTAGTCACATATAGTTTGCCATGAATTAAATCTTGCATGATTAAAATAAATTAATAAGAAAAGTCAATCTGGAAAATAGATAACTCTGAAGCCTTAACTGCCTTCTTCATATTGTTTTCACCTCAATTTATTGCTTGCTTTCTGATTCTCTGAATTACCGTTTAATGCTTTTGAACACTCAAACACTATTTTCTGCTTGTCTAACTAAGTAAATCACTTAACCATTGTTGCTTAATCCATCAATCCTCGTGGGATCGACCTTCGCTCACCTGAGGTATTACTTGGTACGACTCGATGCACTTGCTAGTTAGTTTGTGGGTTGAAAAATCACACCAGTGAAAAGGGTATCTATCCTCAAAATGGTGCATATTACTGTGATTTTTGTTTGAAGCACATAACTAATGTGACTCCAAGGTAAGAAATTTTGTTCAAAATGTCTTTTCATTTTGTCTTGTGGATTGTTTATAAAAATAATATTTCTTGGTATTATTTATTCCGAATCATTGTGTTCTTTTTTTTTTCTCTCTGCAGATTTAAAACTAAAATAACACTTGAAGATCATAGTGGGGAGGGTATTTTCCTTCTCTTTGATTGTGAGGCATCTTATTTGCTTAAGAAATCATGTTGTGACTTGTTTATTGAGGTTCAAATAGATACAATTGTATGTTCTTAGTTTTCTTTTGTGTGTTGTGCACTTTATAGGATGTGATATGTTTTATTCAAAATGTGTATTTCTTATGTATTACTTTAAAAATAGCTTATATATGGGGATACTTATCCTCCCATATTCCAATGGCTCATTGGAAAGAAGTTACTGCTGAAGGTTGATACCAAAGGTGTCGCACATGATACATTTTATGGCACTTTCGTAGTTAGGAGAATATGTGATGATCCCACCATTATTGCCATGTTTGAACTTCTCGATTATGATGCTGATGATGAGTCTACTCTAAAAAAGGTTACATATACATATAATTATTTTTAGATTGTGTAAATTGATGATTAATTTCTTATTTGTTTTTATTGTGCTGTGATGAATTTTTGTTATGGTCTTAACTATTTTTAAACTCTTATGACATATGAATAAGAGGCTGATTTAGATACATATGTTCCCTGTGGAAAAGGAGATATTGGTATTAAGAAGGAGTCATCAAAGACTTTTATCAAATGTGCCAAAGTTGCTCTGAGTGTTCTAGGATTTTATTTAAATCCCCAGTTCTTATAGATTTTTCGGCTGAAAAATAGCCTGCTATTTTTGGAGGGACTGAGTTTGCTGCCTTAATTAATGGTGAAGATGGAAAAGATGAGAAAACACCCAGCAATGATACTGTTAGTGATGATCTTTCTGCTGAACTGGATATATTGCTTAGCTTACCAGAAAAAGAAACTCAGGTACTGTTATATAATATTTTTTTCTCCTTCCTATGTGTGCTGTTTCTAAATGGATTTTGCATTCTTGAGTGAGTTTAATAGCTTTTGTTAATTTCTTTGTCATAGGAGGTGTTGTCCCACGTTCTTGATGCACCTTCCCAATATGGAGAGAAGCTTATTCATAAAAATCATGTTGTCACCTCCAAAGGCAAGAGGAATTTGAATCCCCAATTTGAAGAGGAGGCTATTGATGCAAATGGGCGTGGGTCCAAGATTGCCAAGGTTAATGGAGTTTGATTTAAGGTGTGAAATTGAGCTGTTGTGTCTAGGTGTAGGTATTTTATATAGTATATCTCTAAGTGTTTAGGAAGGCTTGTGATTCCAAATACATCGAAATGTAATCATGTTGACTGGATGGTATTTTGATTTGACTTTTTTGGATTGCGTCCAACAAATAGGATTGTCATATATAGGGGGTTTTTCCTTTTTGTGTTGGCTCGGGTCATCTGCCAACTAGGTCTATTCTCAACTCCTTCTTTTGTAATGGTGACTTTGCTAGGGATTGGACATATTTTCAATGTCGTAGACTGTTTAGGTTACATACTAGGATATGTAGTCAGATGTTGAAATCCTCCTTATTATAGGAGATATGGCCATATTTAATTTTGTATATCACTATCAATATTTTAATGAAATGCAGCAGTTCTTATTTTTATTTGTTTATTGTTGTACAACTTTATCTTTTCATATCAATTAGTTATTGGTGTTGATTATAACATTTTATTTTTTCATTTTCTGCGTTATCAAATGTGTGCATTGTTATATAAGTTTTTTGTTTGTGTGTTTCACAAGTTCTCTTCCTAGCCACCACTCCCCCTCCCTTTTTTTTACTTATTGCTTATAACTTAACAATGTGGATGTGTTTTTGGCAATGAATTAGGGGTAGTTCTTGCGATTTATGTTTCAACCTCTTGTTTTGTTTAGTACGAGTAACAAAGTTGTCTCATAATTCTGTTCGTGCTAGAGAATATAGGCAAAATTCTTTGAAAAGAAAGCGAACACAAAGTCACCATCGAAATGCAAGAGGTCAGTACTGAATTGACCTTCGTGATATTTTTAGTGTTTTTTGCTCCAATTTTCACTGATTTGATATCTATGGGAGTCTTTGTAATTTATTTTCGTTTTGTAATGTTTTAGAGGTCCTCGATTCATCGATGCCTACTCTCTCTTTGAATGATTATTTGGGTAATTTTTATTGCTCTACCTATATTTTTGTAGTTAATCTTTGTGTTTCTAATAATTTATCTATTTGTTTTATATGTTTCCAATGTTTTTGTTTATTTTTATTTTTTAGAAAATTTAGTTGAGGTGTCCCAAAATGTTAATCAGAGTTCAAATCTTGTTTTGTCAGGTATAATATTATCTTTAAGTATTTTATCCCTGTCCAATTTTGTTTTTGTTAAATTATATTTTAAGTTCTTTTGATTTATATCTAATAACAGATTGGTTTACTGATTTATTATTGTTTTTTTACACTGTTACACCTAAAAGGTTTACTTTAACTATTAGGGCCAGTTTGGCTAAACTTCTTAAATAAGTTCTTTTAAAAAAAGAGTTTAAAATATAAGGACTTTTATTAATAACAACTTTTAAATAAATTATTTTGTGTTCGGAAAGTTATTATAGAAGTCCTTGTTTTAAAGCTGTGCATTAAATAGGAGTGATAAAATAGCTTTTGAAAATAGGAGAAGTTACATTTCTTAACTTCTTCAAAAGCTCCTAAATAACTTTTTAAAAAGTTAAAAGTTTATTTAAAAAATTATACCAAACACTATTAATGTAACTTTTTATAAGTCAAAAGCTAAAAAAAGTAGGTTTTGGAGTTTCGTAAATGGACCTTAGTAACGCATAGAATTCCTAATTAAACATATCACGAGACTTCTGTACTTGGTCTCTTTTTAATTTGACAACTCAATTAATATTTGTAAAATCAAACATGATATAATAATTCTAAATATCATTTAAAATAATTATAATAATCCTAAATTGTGATAAGTTGTTATTAAATTAGCTAACATAATCGTGAAATTGTTTTGTTGTTGTTGTTTACATGGCTGAAAGAGATTAAAATAGTTAATAATTGATTCAAAAAGCACAGTTACTGAAGGTAATTAGATTAGCTAGCGTAAGCCTGACCAGTTATCTTATGTGGTTGAAATAATTAATGCCATTATAAAATTCTTTATGGAATCATTTAGATCAGTAGATAGGTTTAATTTATATAGTTGTTTCAAACATACACAGGTAATAGAGATTATTAAATTATTTAATTAGTGTTTATTCTTATCTTGGACAATATGAAGAGTTTTTTTGGTTATGTGATTGGATTCACGTAATTAGTTAATTAATTTGTTGAAACTTTCTTAATTTGATGTCATAATCAATAGTTGTATCTTAAAAAAATTTAATTATTCTGTCGGTTCCTCTAATTTTTGGAAATTTTTTAAGTTCCATATAAATATTTTTTCTTTTAGTTCTGTCTGTCAATTTTTTTAAAATTTTTTCAATTATGCCTCTCTTGATAGTAATTTGGTCAATTCTATAAGGAGATGTTTACAACAAAGAATATGGTGCATGGATTCAATTAAAAGAAAAAGAAAGCCTTGACAGCCAATTAAGAAAAAAAATTGTGGAATGACTCAATTAAAGTAAAAAAAATATAGGCACTTGGTTAAAAATTTACAAAATTCTATTTGACCAATTGAGTCATTAAAGTCTAAAAAAATACAAAATGATTCTAATAATAATTTAGATTATTTAATTTAAACCTTGATAGTTAGTATGAGTGATTAAAATAATGAAACAAAGTCTATTCTAATGTTAACAAAAATCAAACTGTTCTTAAATGTGCATTTAGCTTTATTTATATTTAGTTAGTTGATAAATCAATGTTTAATTTTCGTTGGTTTTCATAGTTTATTACATTTTTAATGTTCAATTTGGATGCTGATTATTAGATAATTAATTGATTTCTTATTTTATCATTAATTTTTTTTATATTTCGTTGTCGAATATATATTTACATAAATGTGTGTTTTTTTAAATAAAAATGGATGATATAGACCAATCAAAAATATATGATCCTTCGATAAATTCATTCAGTCAAGTTGATTCTGTTATTGATCATCCTCTGTTCTTGCAAAGTGAGATACAAGGTAAGTTCTCTTTCTTAAATCATTTATTATTCAAGAATAGTAAAATATTATTCTTATTTACGTAGTGCTAAAAGATTCCATTGTGCTTCTGTGATGAGATATTATTCAGTCAGTGTAAAATAGAAGTAGTGTTTTGTGATATATTTTTTTGACAAAATTTAAAGGAGTCAAGTATTTAGTCTATATTATATCTGTATGCTAATGGTTTATTCATTTTATGTTGAATCTGTTTCATGCCATATAATTGAGATGAAATTCTTTTGTTGTTGTGCATATTTTTTTCGACCTTATCTTTTCCAGGTTGCCTTGATGTTGGTGATCCTAACTATGAATGTTCATTTTATGGCGCATGTTTCTGGTTATTAGAACGTGTTGAAAGAGACTCTATAGTTAATCGTCCTATTTTTACTGTTTGTTGCTCAAAAGGAAAAATTCAATTACCTTATCTCTGAAAGCTCCCAGATCTGTTATATAATTTGATTAACGGACATGATAGCAAGAGTTTGTACTTCCAAAAAAATATTTGATCTTATAATAGTATGTTTGCCTTCACGTCTCTTGGCGGTAAGGTATTGGATTCAGTGAATGATGGGAGGGGTCCACCGCAGTTTATAATAAGTGGTCAAAATTATCATCGGATTAGAAGTTTGCTCCCAGATGCTGGTCAAAAGCCTAAATTTGCACACTTATATATATATACGACACTCAGCATGAGATAATGCATAGGCAGTTAATCTTTGGGTATGTGTGTTTGAAATTTTGTTGTTCATTCTTTTTATTGTATTTTTCTGATGTTTTAGTATTATTTGTATTGGAAAACAGGTTTATAGCTGTGATATGATAGTTATAGTATATTTTGTTCCCGTTTTAATGTGTTATTGGTCATTTTTTGCTAATAATGATATATCAAAATATATGACAATTGTATTATGTGTAGTTTTTAAATATATTTTTGTGGTTAATGTATATTTGTTTCAGGCAAACATCTGAGATAGATAAAGAATTGATAGGTGAGTTGTTGCAAATGATCGATTCTCATAATGTCATAGCACAGTCATTTCGAAGAGTCAAAGAATTCTATCAGTGTCATCCATCTGAGATTTTCTCTTTGAAGTTGTATTCGTAAAGGAAGGTTGATCGAAGAATTTATAGTGCTCCCTCTTGTGATGAAGTTGCTGCTTTGATTGTTGGAGATTTTGATTCGTCGGATCATGGTCGTGACATTATTGTTTGATCTACTGGTGGTCAGTTGCAACGTATTTATGAAACTCATGCTCTGTATTGGCCCTTACAGTATCCTTTGTTGTTTTCATATAACGAGGATGGTTACCAGCTGAACATTGGTTATCGAGGTGAACAAGCTGGATATGTTCCTGGAAGGAGAAAAAGGGGTTTCCCTCAGGGAATTCATATGTTTTTGTCTCCAGATTAGGGAGCACGAAGATAGAATTATTCACAAGTGTAGGCGGTTATTTCAGCAATTTGTTGTTAATTGTTTCACCATGATTGAGTCCCAAAGGTTGTATGAGATTAGAATGAAGCAAAGTACAATTAGAGGAGAAGTCCTTCAAGGAATAGAGGAGGCTATGCGTCGTGGCGATGATGAAGCTTCTTCAATTGGGACACGAATCATTTTGCTTTCTTCCTTCACTGGTGGTAGACGTTATATGTTTAACCGTTGTCAGGATGTCATGGCAATTTATAAACATTTTGGCTATCCATATTTATTCCTCACTATTACATGTAATCCAAATTGGCCTGAATTTCAGCGATTCACAGAGCGAGACCGAATTCCCATCACTGATCGTCCTGATATCTCTTGTCGTGTCTTTCATGCCAAGTTGAAGTGCCTCGTTAGCAATCTCAAGGAAGGTGTGTTTTTTTGGTCCACTTAATGCAGGTATGTTCTTTTCTTGCTTAGCATCTCAATTTCTGTCTGTTGTCTTCGGACATGTAGTTGTTTGGCATCTTTAGGATGTTTTTGTATTTTTAGGTATGTATACTATTGAGTTCCAAAAAAGAGGTCTACCGCATGCACACATGTTACTTTGGCTTAACGTAGAAAGCAACTTACAAAGTGTTGAAATTATTGATGAATTCATCTATGCCGAGCTACCCAATCCCCATAAATTTCCATCTCTTTATAATGTCATAACCAAGTACATTTTCCATGGTCCCTACGGTCGACTTAGACTGAGTTCTCCTTGCATGAAAGATGGTAAGTGCTCAAAATTTTATTCAAAAAGATTCGTTGACCAAACGAGCTTTGATGAGGATGGCTATCCAATATATAGACGTCGTAATACGGGTGTGACAGTGAAGATCAACGATGTTGATATTGATAACAAATTTGTTGTGCCCTATAATCCATTGCTGTTAATGAAATATCAAGCTCATATAAATCTTGAGTTCTGTAACAAGTCAAACGTCATTAAGTATCTTTTTAAGTATGTCAATAAGGGTCCGGATTGGGTGACTGCAACTGTTGGAGAAACATATGATATTGGTGAATCTTCTCAGGTGGTTGATGAGATCAAACAGTATTACGATTGTCGTTATTTATCACCGTCTGAATCCATGTGGAGAAATTTTTGCTTATGATATTCATCATAGATGGCCGGCGGTACAGAGGTTGACTTTTCACTTGCCGAACTAGCAACATGTTGTATTCGATAATGTTGATATCATTACTCATGTTTATTTGTGCAACAAAGATTTGCTGACGATGTTCACGGGTTGGATGATGGCCAACAGGTGGTTCCCGGAGGGGCGGTCTTTAACATATGTTGAATATCCAGGCAAATTTGTCTATTGTTCGAATAGCAGGGAGTGGAAGCCAAGACAGAGGAGATTCTCAATTGGAAGATTGAGTTTTGCTTATCCCTCATCTGGTGAACTTTTCTACATGCGGATGCTTTTGAATGTGCAGAGAGGTTGTACCAGTTTTTGAAGTATAAGAACCGTGAATGGTGTTACTTATGATACATTTCAAGAGGCATGTTCTGCCATGGGATTCTTGATAGATGATAATGAGTATGTTTCTGCTATTAAGAAAGTCACCGAATTAGCGTCAGCTGCATAGCTAAGGAGGCTTTTTGTGATGTTGTTGTTATCTGGTTCCATGGAAAGACCTTTGTCAGTTTGGGAACAAATTTGGGCTTATTTGTTTGATGATATTGTTTATCGCAGAAGACATGAGCTGCAATATCCCGGTAAGAATTTTGTTCATCATAAATTTATTATCTGACAGGCAGGCACACACGCACGCACACAGTACAGAAATGATATTATGGTGCTAATATTTATTAATTATCGTTAAACGTAGATCTAACGATGAGTCAGGACGAGTTGCAAGCATTTTGTTTGTTGGAGATTGAAAAACTATTGCAAAGTAATGGAAAATCATTGAGAAATTATGCTGGCATACCGATTCCTAATAACTCTTTAGTCTCTCAATTTAGCAATTTGATACTGTTGCGTGAGTTGCAGTATGATACTGTTTCTTTGACTCGTGAGCACGATGTAAATATCTTTAATTTAAATGAAGAACAAAGGGTGGTCTACGATAAAATTATTGATTGTGTTTCGAATAAGAGGCACGAATTCTTTTTTGGGTACGGGTTTGGTGGCACTGGAAAATCTTTTTTGTACAGAGTTTTGTCAGCTAGATTGCGATCTGAGAAAAAGATTGTTATAAACGTTGCTTCTAGTGGTATTGCTTCTTTATTGTTACCTGGTGGTAAGACGGCGCATTCTATATTCAATATTCCTGTTGAGCTGACTGAAGACATTGTTTGTCGAATTAAGAAGGATAGTCCAAAAGCTGAGGCAGTCCGATTGGCCGATTTGATTATTTGGGATCAGACACCGATGACTAACAAATTAGCATTTGAAGCGCTCGATAAGACATTGCGGGATATAATGGTTTCGGTCTCTGATAGGAATAAAGATTTACCTTTTGGTGGGAAGGTGGTCATTCTTGGTGGTGATTTCAGGAAGGTCTTGCTAGTTATTCCAAAAGATTCTCGTGCTGAGATTGTGACGGCATCCATAAATTCTTCTGTCCTCTGGAAATACTGTGAAGTTTTGCGATTGACAAAAAATATGAGGTTAGCAAGTGGATTGGAACAATCAACTGCTCAGGAGTTAAGGTCATTTTCAGATTGGATACTTTAAATCAGTGAAGGTCTACGTGGAACTCTGGTCAATGATAAACTTTTTGGTTATATTTCTTTTGATCTTATCATTCCTATTTTGGAAAATCCAGTGGAAGATATTGTAAATACAGTCTATCCGAATTTGATTCAAAATTTTCGTGATCCAAGCTTTTTCCAGGATAGGGCAATACTGGCTCCGACTATCGAGAATGTTGAAGAAATAAATAATTAAACAATTATATAGTTGACTTGTTACCCGGTGAGGAGAAAAATTATCTCAGTGCTGATTCGATATGTGGTAGTGATGCCTATTCTGATGTTGATGTTGATTGGATAAATGTTGAATTCTTGAATCAGATTAGGTGTTCTGGTCTACCTAATCATTTGTTGAAGTTGAAAATAGGCGTGCCTATTATTTTGTTGAGGAATGTTGATCCAGCTGGGGGTTTGTGTAATGGGACTCGACTTGTTGTGCAAGATCTAGGGACAAATGTGATCGGTTCGGATATTGTTTCTGGTAGCAATGTTGGGGATAAAGTTTTTATCACCAGAATGAATTTGATTCCTAGTGATACAGTTATACCGTTTAAATTCCAACGCCGTCAATTCCTAGTTTGTTTGTCGTTTGCGATGACAATCAACAAAAGCCAGGGTCAGACATTATCAACAGTCGGTTTATTCTTACGTCGTCCTGTGTTTTGTCACGGTCAACTTTATGTAGCTCTTTCCTGAGTTAGGAATAGAAATGGTCTTAAGATTTTACTTTGTAATGAAGGATTAGTCGATCCTACTAGGACTAAAAATGTTGTATTTAAGGAAGTTTTTGATAAGATATAATGTAATTTTTTGTTATATTTTCTAATCTTATCTGTGTTATTTATAGTTTTATTTTGGTCTACATTTTTTTTAGAGAGGGACATCTTCATTGGGGTATGTCTAAAATCGTCTCAATCATTTTGTGTGCACTAGATGCACCATTTTTTTATGAACAATTAGATTCTATTAAATGAATATTAAAGGATGTTATGAAAAAAGAGTATTCATACGCTTTATAAATGCAGAATATATTCGTATATATATATATATATATACATAAATATATTTTAATACATAATATTTTTAAAATGGCAAGTATAATCTTTTACTTTAAAATGAATATAAAACATATCAATACATATAAAAATATTTTTCATTTATAAAAATTAATTATTATACTATACTATTTTTAATAACATAATGTAAGAAATTAAATTATTTTATATTACTTGAAAATAATTAAATTATTTTACATTATTAAAAAATAATTACATTAGTTATTATAATAAACCAAATTCATTTAATTTTTAATAGTTGAACACGTAAAAATTTATTCAAAAATAATTTTATAATTACCTGTTAAGAAAAATATCATCAATCATAATTATTTTAAAATGATCATCCAGATTTTATGTATCAATTTTTCTTGGTGCCTTCTGGCTTCTTTTTTTTATTATTTTAGTCTTAATATTTAGGCCAAATTCTAATTTGATGTCTAATATTTTAAATATTTTATTTTAGTTCAAAATAATTTTGGACAAATTTAATATTATTTCACTCTTAAATTTGATACAAATTCTTTGTATTAAAAAAGATTTTGTATTAGAGTATTGATATTTAAAGTACTTAATTATGCACTAAAATGTTATGTATTTATTAGAGTCTATCAATGTTCTTCTTTTATATTAACCTTTGATTTCTATGTAATATAATCCAATAGTCTATATAAATATAGGATATTCTATAAGCACATAATTGTTGTGCTCATTTAAAAGATACCCTCTTTTTTAGTGGATAAATTTGATGATTCATATTTTCATATTTTATTTTGATTTCTTTTTTTTTGTTTAAAAAGCCATTTTTTAAATACAGTTATTTTATCTAATATCACAAAGTTTCTTGAATATGTGATTTTGAAAATGAGGAATGTTAGGGGACCAGCAATTTTGGTATTTTGTAACCATCAATTGGCCATCAATAGTATTTTTAATAGTATGAGATTACATCTAATGGTGGGAGATCACTCACTTTTGTTTTGATGGTTAAGTGCTGTCTAGAAAACACAAAAGTTGCTGGCCCCTAGACTTTTCCGTTGAAAATATTCAATTTTATTAAAAAACTTAGTTATTTACTTTTTTTAATTTGATATTATTTTTTCCAAAAAAACAGAAAGAAAATATATCGTTAATATATTAATAAAAATAAGATATGACCATTTTATTAATAAAAAAACAATTATTTATCTTTTTATAGAAAAAAAGTCAGATGATATCAATGCAAATTTGATTTTAATCTGTCAAAAAAAATTTTGATTTTAATCTGGATTAGACTCTATCCATACAATTTTATTTTATTTTTGTTATTTTAATATTTAGGCCAAATTCTAATTTGATGTCTAATATTTTAAATATTTTATTTTAGTCCAAAATAATTTTGGACGAATTTAATATTATTTCACTCTTAAATTTGATACAAATTCTTTGTATTAGAAATAAGCAAAAGTTTTTTGTAATTCTTTTTTTTTTTACAAGATATCTCAAACAACTAACCATCAATCCTCAGTACTCTAAAATCAATTAAATTGTGAGTACTCTTGGGCAACCTGATAGTTCATGGAATATGATGTGGTTTCATATTCGGTGTGGAGAGCTCTCCGCGTTTCTGGCCCCCACACATCCAAGGTGGACGTTCTCCTCCAGGGTGGCTTCTCCTCAGGAAGGGTGTAGCTGCTCCTCTCTACTTTCGCCATCAGCTGTCTTTTCTTGCGACTCCTTCACACAAGCTCCCTTTTTCATATATTTTGTTTTTACGTATTTCATATTTAATTGTTTCAAAATAAAAGATTCTATTATTATTTAAAAGATTTTGTATTATAGTATTGTTATTTAAAATACTTAATTATGCACTAAAATGTTATGTATTTATTAGAGTCTATGAATGTTCTTCTTTTATATTAACCTTTGATTTCTATGTAATATAATCTAATGGTCTATACAAATATGGCATATTCTATAAGTACATAATTGTTGTGCTCATTTAAGACATACCCTCTTCTTTAGTGAATAGAATTGATGGTTCATATTTTCATATTTTACTTTGATTTCTTTTTTTCGTTTAAAAAGTCATTTTTTAAATACAGTTATTTTATCCAATATCAAAAAGTTACTTGACTATGTCTTTTTTGAAAATATTAAATTTTATTAAAAAACTTGATTATTTAATTTTTTAAATTTAATATTGTTTTTTTCCAAAAAATATATTGTTAATATTTTAAATTTAGTTTTTGTGAATTTATCCAGATCTCAATTGATTTTGTTTTTTTTTACTTAAAACGTATCTCTTTTAACAGATGAACCAGATTTTTGTTTCTTAAAGAAATCAATTCAAATTATTTTTTTAATACATTGAATTTGCATAAAATTAAAAAATTAAATATCTAAAAGTATTGATAATTTTTTTTTACTGTGACTCTAAAAACACTTGGTTGCAAGATTTTGTTTTTATTAATATAATCATCTCAATTGAACCATAAGCGTAATTAAATTGACATAATCTGAGTTATTCTAATTTTTTTTTACCAAATTCATCAATTTCACTTAATTAGGGAACCCTAAAACACGTTACTACCGCACCCTATCTCCTCCATCCCTAACCCAATCTCCATTCCATGCACCATGTCCGCACCCACATCCTCAGTTGAGGGTTCGGCTTCTCTCCTCGGCTTTGGCCACATGCACAGAAGCTATAGGTATCTCTGCGATTCCATTCGATCCCACCATGAGGGTCCTGTTCTATTCCTCGCATTTGTCCCTTCTCCCCAACGTGCCTCTATCTCTCTGTCTCTATCATACCTCATTTTCCATCTCGATTTTTCCGTTTTGGATAGCACAGGTTGCCACCAGGGTTCAGGAGGTATATATGGGCTATTGTTTCATTCTCCTGCATTTTCAATCTCTTCCTCGATTCCTTCTCCAGTTTCATTTTTTGTGTGTTAATTGTTACTTTTCTCTGTATTCATCCTTTAATTTTGAATTGTTTGGTTTCTGATTTAATCATCTTGATTGTTATTTGTTTTTGTAAATCAATGGTTCTCTCCTATGTTTGTGTTGTTGGTGTTTGTGTGAAATAATTTTCTTATTCGGGGGTTTACTCATTATAAATTATATAATTTTCTTTGTGCTATTATTAGACTGAAGTTAATTGTAGTGGTAGGTATAGTTGACTGATCAAATTCTGTTTTTGCTTTATTGTGAATTGTCAAATCAACTATATGTGTTAGGTATTTGGTAATTTGGAAAAGGGCGCTTCCCAAATTATTTTTGCTCTTTTCCCATGAGTATTTGGTTACTTGTGGTATCTTCCTAAATGATGTGTGTAGCCATATCAATCTATGTATGCCTATTAGTCTATCTCTGTCCCATATATGAAGCTTACATTGTAAGCTTTAGCGTTTGTTAAATTTAGGAGTTTATAACTCCAACTCATCTGTTTATCTTCTCATCTTAGTTTTGAATTTTTTTCTATATTTTCTGCTTTTGGTGTTCTTATTCTATATATGTTGGGAATGAATAACTGTGTTGATCTGGTGGAGAAAATCACTCCGTGGAGAGAATCATGGAAAGTGCATGTTAAAGTTGTGAAGTTGTGGTACCAAAAGAATCCTGCTTTGGATCCTTCTCAAAATCTGTTGCAAAGTGATATATTTTTGTTGTTTTGTTTTTTTAATAAGATGTCTTTATGGTGTTGGAATACCTAAATAAGTTAAATAACTCAAAATATGAAGCATATTTTTTTTTCAACTGTAGTTACACTGACACAAGATCCAAGCAACCATTAGAGATCATCTTATACCAAATTTTGCTATGTCTCTAACTGAAGGAGAGGTGTACTTGATGACCCATTTTATGGTTGTACCAAACACAGGTTTTAATAGAGTGGCAAAATATTGGTTCAGACTTTTGTTCCAATACAAGACCTCTGTTGTTTTTGTGATATCTGTAAGGATACCTCATTCGGGTTTGTGTTTTATATCAATAGATGAAATTGATCAAAGGACAAAGGACAACAATTTTCTCATTGGTTCGTACAACTTTCTTTCTCTTCCCTCTTAGAAACATAGTATTATGTTTTAAAAAATGTGATTTCTGATTCAAATTTGTATATGTTTCAATCTAATTATTAGATTTTGTTGGGATCATTACTGGTGTTTGAAAAGAAAGAGATGTATCATCATATGGCAAGATGATCAAAGCAGTTGTGCTCGACGTTTTTTCTTATGGGTATTGTCTCTCTCATTTTCTCCCATATCATTAATTATCTTCTATTAATTATATATTTTTTTGTTGCAGCCTTTATGTTTGTAACGCTAAATATATAGTTAGATTCTTTTGATCTGTTGAAACTTATTTTTTTAGCAAAAAGGTACAATGCAATATGTTTGGAAATGCTTGTGATATGTTGGAATATGATAACTTACAAAAATATCCAAGATCTCCGCTGATTGTTCTCGAGTTTTTTAAAATCAAAGCAATTGAAGGTTAGTTTGAGACATATTCAATGAATTTTTAATCTAATAGTTGCTTTTCTATTTTTTGACCTTTTAATTTAGATATGGTTTAAGTTTAATAGAATAGAATTCTTGCATGCAGGGGGGTAATGCTGCAGAATGTGATGAATGTCTCTAGGTTATTCATTAATCCTGACATTCCTGAGTCTGTTGAGTTCCTGAGCAGGTTAGTTGTGATAAAAAAAAGTGTTAAGGTAGAACCTGCTATGCTTATTTTCTTGGTATTTGTGTAGATGTTTTGTATTATGAGGATTAGTTATTTTATCTTGTATGTAGATTTAGTGTTGCCAGTTATGGATTCTCAAGACTTGTGATCAATGAGCTTAGATACTTAGTTTCTAAAGTTGATGGTGATTTTTTCAATCCCAAGGAGATCAGTAATATTCAAGATCTTTGTGCAGATAACGGGGTACTTTTTAAGATTCGCAAGCTCTCCATTTAATATTTAAACTTCAATTTATTAAACATGTGTATCAGTTTTCGAAATCTGGTTTGTTAAATCATTTCTATAGTATATAATTGTTTTTAAAATTCTACAGGATGGTCATTACTTCGTTATTGGGACAATTAAAGAAGTTATGGATGAACCAGATTCGTGGTACTACTCATGTGTATGTGGTCATGCCGTTGTCGAGCATGAGGATCTCTACCTTTGTGATGCTTGTGGTTCATGTATTGAACATGTTATGGTCAAGTAAGGTTCATATTTAACTCTATTATGGAATAGATTAAGTATCAATCTTTTGGATTTTTTGTTAGTTCTTTGTTATGCACATCTCTGTTTGTCGTTAAACAGACTTATTAGTTTTAGTTCTTATTCTTGGTTGTTAATTGTGTTAGATATGGGATTTGGGTAAAGATTCACCATGGTGGGTGTGCTATTTTGTTTGTTCTGCTTGATAATGCGGCAACAAAACTATTTGGAAAAACCTATTCTGAAGCATTTCTCAGGATAGAAGAAGAATTTTCTGTTGATCCTAATATGTTTGCAGTATGAACTCTTTCACAGCGAACCTCATTTAATCTTTATTAATTTTTTTTTGTGTTCAAGTTTCTTGATATTTTGATATTAATCTCCGAAGGTCCGTCGGTCATATTCTCCACATATGTTTGATGATGTTGTTGGAGAGGAGAAAATTTTCAAGGTTGAAATTAATTCAGCAGCTGATCAAGATTACTCCGGGTGCTTTAAAATTGTAAATGTCTTTAGTCATAATCCGAAACCAGCTGCAACCGATGATTATATCAATGTATGATTCCTCACCCTATGTTACAACATGTTCATGCAATTTTTTTTCTTTTTTTTTTCTGAATCTATGCATCAGATACTTATTTTAACCAAATTATCCCTGGCAAGGCTTCACAGTCCCATTTTTTCACCAATCTATGACACCTATTTGCAGTATGCAACTGGGGAAGATTACAAGACTTAAGTAGTGTGTCATAATTCTATTCAATCAGAAACTGTTGAAGATATTATTACTTATCTTATTTCACCTAATCGCTGCTATTCTGATGATGAGAACGTATATTTTTTTCTCATTTGCAATAAAATCTCTTAGATCATTTGTTTTTGTTATTCTTGTTATATCATACGCTGAAAAGTTAGTAAATGATAGTTTTGTAAATTATTTGAAATTTGAAATGCTGTAATAATTTTTCCTTTGCTGGCAGGGTGGTTTCATTTTTATTCTGGAAACTATATCATCTGTTTTGAAGAATCATAACTAGTGGTTCTTAACTTGTTTATGTGGTTCTCTTGTGTCAGCTAATAAAAATATTTTATCATGTGATCTATGTCAGCTTCAATGCATTGATGCTGTCCCAAGGTGTCTTGTTCTTTAATTTTATTCTGTTTTGGTAACTAATTATTATTTCAATGTTAACTAAAATTTTCCTTGTTTTCTCTTGGTTTTCAAGATTCTGCTTGAAGATTGTAGTGTCTCACGCAAATTGCAACAATATATTTGTTCTTAAAGATCGTGAGGTCGTGCAAATAATAAAGACAAGATGCTCGAGCTTTTTGGATAATCACCTAGAGTTGAATCAGGTTATCATCCAATTGTGGTTTTAATTAGTATATAGATATAGATATAGTTAGTTTGTTTCTTTTGACATTCCTAAGGAAAACATAAATTATTATTATGCTATTTGTTAACTATTTTGTTTTTTTAGGGATCTTATTGCAAAGTTGTTCCATTGAAACTCATTTCAAGTCTTTTGCACAAAAATGTTGTATTCATGGTTGATGCTAGGCCTGTGGGTTATGAGATGAATCGATCTGTGTATATTGTTCAACAAATTTGGGATGATGTCTCTGTTATTAATGTTTTTGAGGCTGCTGCTGAGATGAATGAGCATAAGGTCTGGTGTATAGTTTTTATAATTTGTTCAATTATTAGTATTTCAGAATATCAATAACTGAGAGGATTTCAATTTTGTTCAGACTTATGTTCTGGTTGATTCTATGCCTGAAGTTGAAGATGCTTTCAGCCAATGTGGAAGCGATCATGAGGCTGTGGAGGATCTGCATGCTTTTTAGTTTAATATGTTCAGATACTACTTTAAATTGTTGTTTGATTTGTGATACTTAATGTGTTTTGAATTTTAATGTGGATATAACTATGATATTTATGTATTTAATGAAATTTCTTTTTAATTACAAAAAAAGAAAATATGCGTTTATTTTACCAATTTCAAATAAACCAGTGCAATAATTAATTAATTATTAATCAGTATCCAAAAAAAAGCAAAAATGATAATCAGCCAAAAAGATATAGATGCTGGTTAATAAAATGGTTTTCATTTACATTTTTAAATGTATTCAAGCTAAGGTTAAATTTAATTGGTATTAAAAAATATATATCTTGTTTTCATTTAAAAATTTATAACATTTGAAATTGAAATTTAAATATGAACTTAACCTTCATTGTTGGCGAAAGTTAGTGCACTCCAAGTAAAGTAGAGAGTGCAGTACTCTTTAAAAGTTAACATATTATCAAAAGTTATCAGGTAAATTAAATTTACTTAATATTGTTATTATTTTTTATTTTTGTATGGGCTGAATAAACAAATTGATACCGACAAAAAACACTAATTTCCTCTTTTAACACAGGACGACCTTTACACCACAAAAGTACTTAGAAAAACTTGATCGAATTCTTTCATTACTCTGTTATTATCGATGCAATATTTTCAAGCATGTTCATTGTTTTGTTTGCTGGCGGTGCTTCCGCTATCGTTCTGGCTAGCCACAGATTTTGACGCTCTTTCCACTTGTGCCATAAATAACCTTCAAAAGTTGAAAAATTGCTGCCATAGAAGATGAAGAAGCCTGTCTGTTGCCCGCTGCTGGTTGGCTAACTCCAAATACAAAATTGATTCTGTAGAAGAGCTCCGGTCTTCATAAAGGCACCATAATTGTTAGATCACGATGTAGTCAAAACACAAAATATATGACAATTACAACAAGTCCATTATCTTTTATTTCAAATTATCCTCAACGTGTACGTAATAGAATGAAAAATTAAAATACAATTATTTGTATTACTTTTTATTAATTTATTCAAAAAATAATTAAACTTTAAACTAATTGGTATAAAATATTACATATATAAAACTAAGAGAAATTTTTATTTGCATAAGAATGAGCCTAATATATATTAACTAATAATATTAAATTTATATAACACAAAATTTTAAATATTTTTTA
>NC_029779.3:26152267-26165984 GCF_000817695.3 Arachis duranensis
TAAATTTTAATATTATATATATATAACACAATTTTTTATCATTGTGTTTATATTTAATATTATAGTTTTATTTCACACAAACAAATATTATTTAAATTTTAATATTATATACATAATATATATTTAATATTATTTTTTTTAAGATCCTAATATATCTTTTTTTCTGAATTTAGTATATGAATTTTCAACTTATTTTTCATGTATTATTTATTTTAATTTTAAAGGCCAGTAATCTTTTTTGTTGTAGAGATATGTTGCTTTTAATATTTATATACTATTTTTTTTTTGTTTTGGACTTCAGCCCAATATCTGAAACTTATAAAAAAATCTAAAATTTATATAAAAAAATGGTTAACCTGATTAACAGGTTACCTTTTTAAATCCAGACCATTCAAATAAAATATAATAAATAAAGAGTTCAGGTTGAACGAATTAACAAAGTGCGCAGCACTCCATACTTAACAAGGAGCGTTTAAGGATGAGTCTTCATTGTTGCTGGTTTTATTTCCTTTTAATTACAATAATATTGAATTAATCTTATCCACTATAATAATGTTGGAATGTTTAGTATTGGTTTATTTTGGTTTAATTACCTTGTTCGGTGCTCAATGGGTTGAAACATCAGAACTCATGTTCCTCATAACTTTCTCCTTCTTTACCGAGACTTTAGCCCTACCTTTCTCTTTTCTCCTTTTGCTAGCTGTTGCCACTCTCGCCTTCCTGCCTCGATCTTCTCTGTGGGTGTTGTGATCCCGATTCTTCCGTCACCACCGTCAACCCAGTTTTCTTTATCCCCATCCAGTTCGTGTTTCTGGATCCTTTCTTGGATTATCCCAATTTTCTCTCTCTAAAAAAATTGTGCATCAAGGTTGCCGACTTCGAACGACGTTTTCTGTCTCAAACGACTCCTCAGAACAGTATTGGTATCATCATCGTGTTTTCTATGATTTGTATGCTTTTGTTTGAAATAGAATTCTAATTTACTAATTTTTATACTGTAATCTGTTGTTAGATGAAGATGTATAAGAGATCATTTGAGAATGTAGCTGGTTTTGGATCTGAAATTACAACCCAGTTCTACTGAAAATGGAAATGGGGTCAGAAAATTTGCAAGAAAGTTAAGTTAAATAATTTTTCTTCTGACCTATTTGTGTATAAACTATGTTCAATTGTGATCAATTTTTTCATTTTCCTCACCAACTGTTTGGGTGATTTGGTTTCTTTGTGAGTGTGTTCAGGTAGTGAAGGAGACAAGGGATTCAAGTGGGAAGCATGCAAGGGACTATACCCTTTACACAGGGGCTCTTGGGACAGCATACTTGTTTCTCCTTTGAAGATTTTTTTTTCCTGTTTGGTCTCAAGAAAATGGTGTCATTAAAATCTATGCTAATAAGAATCAAACTAGGATGTCAAGATTTTTTCAATTGAAATATCTCCAAAGTCTATTGTTATTGGGAGCTCTACTATCTTTAAAAGCGAATTATTTGAAAAAGGGATACTGCTTTTTATGTTCATTTCTGTGTCAGGTTAAAAAGAAAATTATCAAAGAGAAAAAAAAAGTGATTAGTTGATTTTGAATTAGTGTGGGTTGGTCTCAAATTTATCTTTTTTTTTTGTCTAGTTTTAACTTTGTTTTTCAGCTCTGTTGGAGTTTCAGCTGAGTTCTTCTGCATGATTGATAAAAGTTTGTAGCTTTTATTTTATTTTTATTTGGGTCAATGTTGATCATGTGTTCTATTTCACCACTCATACTAATCGGGAACAGTATAATTATATAGTCAAAGATAGCATGAATCAGTAGGTATGGTTTGTTTATAGATAGATAGATAGCTGTATATAGATTCATAGATAGGTTGATATGACATAGCTATATATAGAGGTATGAGTATATGTAATTTAATTAGCTATGGAAATATTGAATGTCATATGTCAATCAATCAATCAATCTATCCAAGGATTTTAAGAGAAACGTATTCTACAAACTTGCCTTACAAATTTGCTCATTTCTCTGCTATAAGTAGTGATGAGGTGATGGAGTATTGTGCTGATCTCTCAAAAACTATCAGTTGTTCCTTACTCGCCTTTCTTCTTTTGCATTTCCTTCCATTGAGATAAGACTCAGATCCGACACAGTTTTCTCTTGCCAAGATTTTGCTTTTTTTTTTCATCTACATTCTTTCATCTCTACTATTTATAAGATGAGTCTTACTATTGATGCTCTTGGAAAAATCTCTCCATGGAAGGAAGCTTGGAGTATTGAGGCTAAGATCTTGACCATTTGGGAAGATGCTAAGATTGTTAATGAAAATATGCAGAAATTCTTACATATGGTCTTAATTGATCAGCAGGTGAATATGTGTGTGTGTGTTTGTGTGTCTGTGTGTCTGTGTGTGTGTATGTTCTATGAAAAACTCACTTTTTAGTTAACTAAATTCTATTTTTTAAAATTGTGTATGTGATAATTTTTACCATGTAATATGTCATGGTATAATATTTATAAAAGCTGAGATGATTTTTTTCTCTTTTTTATTTTTCAGCACCATAAGATCCAAGCAACTGTTGAGGATGATTTGATCACAACTTTTATTCATCACTTAAAAAAAGGAGATGTATTCATTATTTCCGACTTCAAAGTGATACCTAATGGTGGATTGGTCAGGGTTACAAGACATTGGTTTTGCATCTTTTTCAAGTGTAGTACCTCTGTTATTGTAGCTGCAAGTACAGTCATACATAATCCTGGTTTAAGTCTAACTTCTATGGACCAGATTCTTCAAAAGCGCATTGATTATGAGTACTTAATAGGTAAGTTTCACTTTTTCAAATATGAACCATTATAAAGGTGTTTTAAATTGAAATTAATAAGAATTCAACGAAATGTCTCATGGTATTCAATGTGAGGGTTTAATCTTGTCTGCTATAATTTTACTAAACAGATTTTGTCGGGGTCCTTTGTGGATTGAAAAGGAAAAGCGATGTTGAGTGTAATGGAAAGATATTGAAAATTATGATCCTTGAAGTTTTTGCTGATGGGTATCCATTATCTTTCTGCTTCTGATCCTTTTTTTAAATTACGTTATGCTTGTTTTTCTTGTTTTTTTTACTGCTCTTGAATTGTCCACCCTTTCTCATAATCATTACTCAGGAAGAAAATCTCCTGCAATCTTGTTGGTGATTGTTCTGCTCTTATAGACATCAATAGTTTGAAAAAGTATCAGAGACCAACTATTGTAATTCTGTAATCTTTCAAGATAAAGTCAATGGAGGCGAAGAGTTGTCCATGTTGCACAAATGTCTCAGTTTGATTTGTTTAAATATTTTTTTTACGAATAAATAGTTTCTTTATGAATTAATTTCTTCTTATTGTCTTCTGTGATTTATAGATAAAGTCAGTCTCCAAAATATTATCAATATTTCTCGAGTTTCGATCAACCCTGATATGCAGAAAATTGTGAATTTTCTGAATCATTTAGTTGTATTCAATTCTCCTTAAATTTTGTCTCTCTGAACTCAAAATTTGCGCCTCCCTCTCTATTTATCATAATAATATTTTTTTACATAGATACGGTATAGCAAGCCACCATTTCAGTAGACTCCGTAGTAATGAGGGTGGGGATTTAGTATCTGTAATTGATGATGAATATTTTGATTGGAAGCTAATACGGACTATTGATAATCTTAAGGGAAACAATGAGATGCTCACTATTAGTTTTTTAACATCTTTTAGTGTTATGTAAGAAGTACTCATGTTAATTGATTTTTGAATATCGTAGACATGACTTACCCATTCAATTCATTAATTCTTTTTTTAATAGGATGGACAATTCTTTGTGGTTGGAAAGATTAAGGAGATTGTTGAAGATCTAGAGTGGTGGGTCTTTTCTTGTATTTGCAGTCATCCTATTGTAGGTGATGATAATGTGTTCCATTGTCAGCTGTGCAGCAGAGAGGTCCAGCATTTTATGATCATGTAAATCCAGGTTATGGTTTACAAATTTTCTTTTCGTGTGTTCTAATTCAATAATATAAGTAGCCTTCATGTATCAGCCTCTTCTTAGACTCATAAATAGGTTAATCTCATATTTAGTTTCTTTGTTATAGTTACAGGATTAAGATACTTGTTGAAGACGAGACTTCTTGTGAAATGTTTGTCTTATTAGACAGTGCAGCCACTAAGCTATTAGGGAGAACCTGTTCTGATGTCTTCTTGTTGTTAGAAGATGAAATGGATGTCTGGTTTATCCACTTAAATTTTATTGCTATATACTCTATGAATAACTATTTCTTATACTTCAATTTTGTCTGCTAATTAGTGATCACTTTTCAATATCTATGATAGAGAATTGAGCACCAATACTGTCCACAGTTTTTTCATCAACTCATTGGAAAAGAAATTTTTTTCAAAGTTCAAGTAAAGAGGATTAGTACTCAGGGTTATTGCGGTACCTTTAAAGTCATCAATGTCATTAGTGATGCACCTTTTTTCAACAAACTTCAGCCTGATCAGTGCATCAAGGTTAGTACTATTTCTTTATGTTAGATATGAATTGGAGGAATCATTTTTAGATATACTTTGTTGATTCCCAATTTCTAATTCTTTGGCTGTTGTTTTAAATGATATCCTTTACATGCCAACATGATTTTGCCTCATAATTTAAAAAGTTGGTTGCGTTTTATAATTCATGTTTTCCTTTCAAATTTTAAGGATGTTAGTTTTGATTCGGCCTTTAGCCCAATATTTGAAGACTTCTCTCAGTATGGACAGCTTGAAAATGATGACAACCAAGTCATCTCTGGTGTTCCAATACAAGTGCATACCATTAAAGAGATGCTTGCTGACATTCTTTGTGCTAAAATATATGCTTCCGCATAAAAAAATGTTAGTATTTATGTTTATATTTTCAACCATGTCAACTGTGTTTCAGCATGTGTAATATGATAAAAACATGTATGATAATATACGAATTACTGTTTGTCTATAGGATCAGATTTGTTTTTTGATCGGTGAGATTATTGATGTGTTGAAACATCAGAAATGGTGGTACTACTGTTGTTTGTGTGATGCACCTGTTTGTCATGTTGGGAATGTGTTTTATTGTTATCTGTGTAGAGTTGAGTGTGTTGATGCCATACGAAGGTACCTATTTTATCTCCTGGAGTTGTTGGTGTCAGTTTTCTGTTTCCTTTATTGCATCTTCTACACATGTTTCTCAGTGTATATCATTCTTTTGTTTACATTATTTAGGTATCATATCAAAATTATTTTTTCCTATTCAAATGGCAGCAATATTTTCATAGTTCAGGATGATGAGGTGATGCAAATACTCAAAAAGAGTTGTTCAGACTTTTTTATAGATGAAAGAAATTTCTCCCCGGTAATTATTTTGGTCTAAATGTCATTTAATTGTCCTTCTTTTCTGTTTATTATTTACGGTTCAGGTATGTGGATTTCGCAAATGGACATTTTCTTTCTTTTTTCCTTAGTCGACCGATAATTACACTGTTCTGAATAGCTTCATTTCTCATTTGATGAATAAGAAGATTGTCTTCATAGTGGATCCTAGACCCGTTGGATATGAATTGAATACATCTCTTCACATTGTTCGTGCAATATGTGATGATATTGATATCGTGAAGTTTTTGGAGGACTCCACCCATGATAATCAACAGCAGGTGATAAGATTATTATGTGAATCTGATGTTGAGTTAGTCCACTTTGTTTCTAATTAGGTCAACCTGAATTGGCTATATTGTTGTGTTTTCCATGTGTCATGTGTTAAGGGTTACTGATTTTATTCCTCTGTTGTTCGATTTAGAACTTTGATCTAGATCCCTTTGTTCCTCATTTTCCTTTCGAATTTAAGAATCCAGTTCAGTTTCAATCCAATGCAAGCATTCAATGTTCGTCAAGCTCAAGTCCTCCAGTGAGTCAGGCTTCACCGATTTCTATTTTCAACTGGAATTGTTGGGTATTTCTTGACCTAATGGACTTTGATTCTTTATCTGTGATCATTTGCACATTGGATTATATAAAAATCACTTTTCATAGGTATTGAAGTGTCATTCTGCTTTTACTTATGTGGTGGAGAAAGATTCCTGGGATTGTACATTTGCTTTCATACTCTGGTTAGAAGTTGATAACATGGTACTGACATAGACCTCTCTGCAATTCAAGCACCACCTGTGATAGTGTTTTCTTCTACCTGTGCAGGACTCGCAGGTAATTTACTTGATGGTTGTTTAGCATAATTTATATATTCTTACAAAGTCGTTTGGTATCGGTTCAAGGTTGAGCCACATTTGAGTTTTTAAGGACAATTTCACATGAACACAAGAATATCTGTTCAAAAGTGAAGAAAGAGCTGATTGTTGGTGATTTGAGTAAAAATTTTTAACTAAAATACTTTTCATTGTGGTCTATAGATTTCTTTCGAATAATTAAAAAGTAAGTATTACTTTTTTCAAACTATAATTATGACTAAATTTTCATTTTAGTCCCTGAGATTCACGCGATTACTCATTTTGGTTCCCAAAATTCAAAATTACCTATACTAGTCCTCCAAATTCAAGTTTGGGCACCAATATGGTCCCTCGACTCTTTTCAGTGATGATTAGGCAAATGGAGTGCTGAGATGACACCCTTCCTGTTACATTGGACGCTGTAACGGCTAGTTGATGTGACAAGGGTTGTATTTGTATCCAATTTAGTCCCCCTTGTTAAAAATTTGTCATTATAACTCAGATAAATAATAAGATAATTAGGGTTTCAGGGACTAAATTGGATACAAATACAACTCTCGCCACGTCAGCTAGCCGTTGCAGCATCCAGCGTAGTAGGGAGGGTGTCATCTTAGCACTTTGTTTGTCTTATCATCACCAAAAATAGTCAAGGGATCACATTGGTGCCCGAACTTGAATATGGAGGACCAATATAAGTAATTTTGAATTTCGGAGACCAAAATGAGTAATCGCGTGAATCTCAAGGACCAAAATGGGGATTTAGTCCTATAATTATGGTGAATATTAGTTGGTTCTAATTTTCTTTGAGTTGATTAAAATTTTATAAAAATGTGTTAATCTTATTCTACTACAAGATTATATAAAAAAATATTTAATTAAAAAGAGAAGAGAAGTTGAGAATAGAAAAGCCCAGTTTTTTATTACTTGAACTCAAGATCATTAATTAAGTCCTGTTAAAGAGACTTTTAATACCAAAATTATTAACAATAATCAATTTTTCTTTTAATATGCATCATATTTAAGAAGAAGGATCAAATATTTTATAAAAAGTAAATATATTCATAATTATTTTTTAATCTAATCTTCATAATTTGTATGTTAATGATTTTTATGTCACATAAAATTTTGATCAATTATTTATTTATTTATTATTATTTTTTTTTTGCTTTTTGTGATCTCATTAACAATAGAAAAAAAAGTTGAAAAAATGTAAGATTACTTAAAGTTTATGATAGATAAAATTTATTAATATAAAAAACTTAGAAATAAATAAAAAAATAATTCACGATATATTTTTTTCATGATTTAGTTCTTCTTTTTAATTGTCATAAATACTAAAAAAAAATAAGTGCTTCTTAACAATTCGAATATTAAAAGTCTTTTTAATCATTAGTAATTAATTCTTCATAACAACCCAGTGTAATTTTTTTAAAAAAAAATATGTAAATATCTTTTATTTTTATATTTCTTTAATTTTTTCCTATCTTTAATAAGATCAGAAGTAATCACCAACAAAAAGTAAAAAGCCAAAAGTCACCACCCACTTCCTACACCTTTCTCCTAGACAAAAAAAAAAAGAAGAAAGAAACGTGATAAGAGCAAACTTACTGAATCTCCTTCGTCTCTCTCTGTGTGGTCTCATGTTGCTCAACCCGCAAACCCGACCACCGAACTTTTTCAGATTCAAAATCCCATATCCTCCTACAACATACGAAGCTGTCGTCATCCGCGGTGGCTCCCAGTGCTTCCTATTCGTCCGACAGACCAATCTCTGGCAGTTTCTCGGCCGATAGTTCTTTTTCTTGAGCTCTTGACAGATCGAGACAATATACTTCACCCAAGTAACAAGGGATGTGTTGTTCAGGTAAATCCTTTGAAAACTGATAAAACCGAAGAATCAAGTTCAGCTTTTGCCCTAATGATTGCACTGGTAACGCAGTTTTTTGTTTAGTATTTTTTTTTCTTTTGCTTTTGTTTTCAGTTTTGCTAGCTTTCTTTGCCTTTAAACTTTTTTTTTGGACATGCATGTATCATTCAATGAAAGCTTAGCTGCAAATTTAAAGCAAAAGAAAGAAACAGTTGATTTTCAGAACAAGACATGTCTCATACTTCCTTGAGCGCAATATCTCATTCTTATTAAGTTATTTTTGTTTATGCTTTCTGTTACCATGATTTTAATTTTACATTTAAACTTTTTTTTCTTCTTTACAAGGATAAGTTATTTTGCAAAGTACTCCAACTATTAATCCCAATTTCATATTATCAGGTATGGCTTTATTCTTTTAAGTTTTGTAATCTCTTCCTCAACTTAAAAAATATTGTCATTGTTTACATTATTTTATCGATTATTTTAAAATATAAAAAGGGTTTTTTTGAAATTACTTTTATCATATTTATAATTTTTGAATATTCATTTTAGTCTTTTATATTTATTATTGATTTAATTTTTGTATATTTTCTTTTTTTCATATCATTTATTATGCATATTCTAATTAACAAATTTATAATTCATGATTGTTTGTTTAAATAATTATTAGTAGTAATGGTTAGCTTTCTGAAACTTTTGAACATTATAATTAGGATTAGTAGAAATTCAATTTACTAGAATAGATAACGCTATTTTTGTTCATCCATTTCTTCTTTTGTTTACCAACGGTTGTTGTTCCTTCTTTATGTTTCTTCTTTATATTTCTGGATTCAATTTTATCACTTGGTTTTCTTGAATTTGTTGAAATATCCTATTAGGGTTTATTTTATTATAATACTCTCTTTTGCAGTAAGAGACAAGATTTTTTGTTTGTTCTCGAATCTTTATACGAAGTCTATTTATCTCATAAGGCTGAATGGCGATGGATGCTGATAGAAAAGATCGAAACAGGTATGGTGCTGAGCATTAGAGAAGATCTTTTCTTTGCTGCATTTTCAATTTCATTGAAGTCTCATCTACTTTTCATTTATATGTAGGCCACATTTCATGACTTGTGGTAATCTCTAAAATATGTTGTATAGTAGTTTTTCAAAGTGGTTTCTTGGGTATTTTTCATAAATATGCTTTTAATTTGTTACTTTTTTTTGTTATACTTAGTTAGTTGGTTTCTTGGTTAAAAGTCTCAGTCTTAACCTCTAATGATACACTTATATGCTAATAGGAGGTTTTTAGCAACCCAAGAATATTGGCCCAACAGAAAAGAACGGATTTTCAGATTTTGCCTTTTCAATAACCAGGTAACCAAATATATTATGGAATATTATATCATGGATGTTAACCGATTAAAGAGGTTGGTTAAATCTTTAACTTTGAATGGTTTGTTTTTAATTTATATTCAGTTAGTGGTCTTTTCTACTTTCCTCCTCTTGATAGTTTCTTTTGCCTGTTAGGTAAGTTTGATTAGCTAACTCTGAGTTCCTGATCTTTCTAATCTGAAATGGATGTAGACTACAACTCTAAAAAGATTAATTTTGATAAATTATCAATGTCCATTCAAAATAAATAATATAATGTTTACTAATCACACATATAATGATAGTGACTTTGAAAATTCAGCATTTATTAATAACTGAAAACATGATTCGATGTTTATGTAGATATTTTGGTTTCAGAATCCATCAAGATAACAGCAATTTCTTTTTTATTGTTTTTTTCAAAATTTCAGTATTTTTTCTTGGACATTCAAAAAGACATGATATGTGTTTCTTACTTACTTACCTATTTTTGTGATGCTCATTATAATGCCAGTTTATTTACGTGATTATTGTTCTCTTGTGTTACTCAGTTGGTAATAATGACAGATTTAAATGTATATATACCTCTCTTTACTAAATGATTATGTAATATTATGTGATGCATTTTTAGCATATTTTGTTAGACATGAATTAACTTTAGGAAGAAATTTGAATATAGGATGAGAGAGCTTTTCTCCCAACTTTTGTTTCAACTCATGGCCAGGAATTAGGGACAATGTTCTATGTCATTGATGAGCTAAATAATTGTTTAGTGCTGGAGCTGAGAAAAAATAATGATTAGTTGCTTATAACTGACACCTCATTTGAATAGATTATATCTTTCTATTTTATCAATAGAGGGGCATCTGTTCAATTTAGGTATGTCGGTTTCGGAATTTTTTTTATTTCATTGTGGAATCACTTGATAATATATCAAGAGTGTTCCATATAAAGTATACCAAGATTGATGAGGACTCATCACCTGATGTGATGGTTCTATTTGGGTCTGAACCATCTGATGATGAGTTTTCATCAGACAGTGATGAAAACAATGATGAAGATGGGACACTTGAAGGGGATAATCCGCATAATCTCATAGATTTGTATGGTGGAAGTACTTTATCAATGGAGGTCAACAAACAAAGTAATGAGACAAACGAATTGTCTGACCATGGGTAATGCTAAATGTAACTTTTTTTCTTGTGTTTTGGATTTGAACATCATGGTATAGATCGGTATTTTTTAATGTGGTGACTAACATGTTTAAAATATCCTGAACCAGATACATTCCAGAGGTTTATTATCAAAAGACCATCGCAGCTTTGGATCTGGGTCAATCTAGACTGGTAAGTTGATCCCAAAAGAGTGATTTCTTTTATTTTTTTTGTCTTGCAAGCTTATTAAATATTCTTCCTAAATCTATTATTCATTGTGTATGAAAATACTATATTTATCTTAACTATGAATTATTCATTGCAGTATCTAAGTTCGAAATTTGCTGCATATCTTAAACTATCTGGAGATGGTTTGATTTGGACGATCACTAGTCCACGTTCCAATATAGAGAAGAATGTATTTTTTTCACTTATTGAAAAGTGGAGGAAGAGATGGAGAATGGATGTTTGGGGTAAGTGAAATGAATGTTGTAGAGTATACAATTTAAAGGAGGGGGACAACATTACCTTGAAACTCGACTCGCTACCTAACCGTCAGATAGAGTTGTCGATTCAACGATATTAGGCCTCCTATGTATAACTTTGTTTGATAGATATTTTGAACTATATGTTAAATTATTTTGGACATATTTTATTTTTTGATTAATGAACAAATTTATATATGTTGTAAATATTTTGTTTTGCTATCAATAGGTATCTTGACAATCTATGTTTTTAAGATTATCCATAATAATAAACTACATTTCTGTTGGATTTTTTGTTTTTTTAGTGTCTAACAATTTTTATTATATTTTATTATCTTAAAAAATATGTTATACCATTCATTGATATATTGAATAATTGTTGTATTCTATTATTTTATTTTAATATTATAATAATTTTATTATTATTCAAATTTAATACAACATATCTATCTTTATAGAATATATTTTATTTGTATTCTTAATATTTTTCTTTTAAAGACCTTTAAATTACATGAACCCGTGCATTGCACAGTTATCACACTAGTATATAATATATTTTACTTATGTACCATTCTTACTTAAATAACGTTATATAAAATGTTACATATATTGTTATATTTTATTATGAGGCCTGCTACACATACAAGTCTTTTTGGCTTACAAGTCTTACAAGTTGGTACAAGCCCAACAAAAAACACGCATTACACTCCCACATTTAAGAGTAAATAAACGTACGTTATTCAACCACTTCCTGTTTCCAAAGTGCGCTACTCACCATGCATTATAAACGACTCTTCTTTTTCTTCCTTCGTGAAAACGAGTTTCTTGCCAAATTTGAAGATAATGGAACTTCAGAGATACACCCAAAGGATTACAGAAATACACCCAAAGGATTATAGGAATTCACCCAAATGATTATAGAAATACACCCAAAGGATTACAGAAATACACCCAAAGGATTACAAAAACTACACCCAAAGAATTTAAGAAATACACCCAAAATTCGTTGAAGTACACCTTATGCATAATTCAAAACTCTTTCTCTTCCTCCTCCTCATCTTCTGCTGCTTCTTCTTCTTCAAAAACAATTTCAGAGCTTGATGTCAAAAAAACAATGGAAATCGAGAATAACAAAGAAAAAAAACAGAGAGAAAAGTACGTAAATGAAGAAGGAGAAGAAGAAGAAGAAGAAGAAGAAGAAGAAGAAGAAGAAGAAGAAGAAGAAGAAGAAGAAGAAGAAGAACGTGCAGCAAGAAGAAGAAGAAGAAGGTGCAATGAATAACGGTTGAAGAAGGAGAAAGAGAAGGCAAGAAACGAAAGAAAAGAAGAAGAAGAAGAGGAAGAGGAAGAAGAACGTGCAGCAAGAAGAAGAAAATGAAGGTGCAGTGAAAACGTGCAGTAATGGTTGAAGAAGGAGAAAGAGAAGGCAAGAAACGAAAGAAAAGAAGAAGAAGAAGAAGAAGAAGAAAAACGTGCGCAAAAAGAAAAAAAAAGCACACTTATAAAGACTTGTATAAAAAAATGCTTGTATGTGGAGAATTTCTCTTTTATTATTATCAATTCGTTTTTTTATTTATTTAATGATCTGTACTTTTTTTTTTCAAATTGAGCAAGTGATTAAGCCCATCCTAACTCCAAATTTCGATGGTAAGACTAACATGCTTTAACACACATAAAAAACACACACACAAAAATTTGGAAAATAAAAATCAATTAAAAAAAAGATAAATCTAAAGACATTTTTAGAATTTAAATTTTTAAAATATATTATTCTATTTACCCATCAAAATATAAAAATATATAGTAAGAATAAGTTTTTCATTTTTATTTTAGATATTTTTTTATATTCTATGTACCGCGAAAGTTATTAAATATTAAGTCAATGGTCCTCCTTGTCTCATGTATATATCTTTAGTGATATTATTTTTTCTTTTATTGAACTTGTTTGTAATAAATCTTGTGAATTCTAATTTTGATCTCTATAATTTTTTTGTACAAATATTTAGAATAATAACATTTTCCTATTAGCTCCTATAAAAATGATGTTATGATATGGATTTAAACATGTGTAGACATTTTTATCTGTTTACTATTGCTTAATATAAAAATAATAAAATTTAATTTTTGTGTCAGTGTATATAACTTTTAGAAGAGTGCTAGGGGTAAGTAATTTTTGTGTTTTGTAACTATTAATTGGCTATTAATAGTGTTTTTAATGCTGTGAGATTATATCTAATGGTGGGAGATCATTCACTTTTCTTTTGATGGTTAAGTACTGGCCACAAAATACGAAAGTTGCTATCCTCTAGACTTTTCCTAATTTTTATACATACAATCAATTATGTATATTGTCAAATTAAAAAAATAATTAATTTTAAAATATATTATTTAAATACATAAATCTTATTAAATAATCATATAAAACTTAAGTATTATTAATACATCAAATTTAAACTCAACAATACTAGTTTAATATCAAACCAAAAAAATAAAAAAATGGTTAAAATTAAAAACAAATGCTTTTGGAAAATAGAAAAAGCATTTTTTTATTATGCATACATAACCTATTTACATCAATGAAAATATTATTCTAAAATTATACAAAAGTCTTGTAAC
>NC_029779.3:26166076-26173510 GCF_000817695.3 Arachis duranensis
GATCCTTAACAATATTTGTATCGAATAAATTAATCTCTAATAAAAATATTTAACAAATCAATCATTAAGCAGAGATCAATTTGTTAAATTTTTGCTAAAAACTAATTTATCCAAAGGGACCAATTTAGAGTATTACTAATAAAGATAAATAACAACAAAATCATACAAGAGTTTCTGCTCTAGACTAGAGTGTAACTTTCAAAAATGTTTGCGGGATCTCCATTCTTAGATTACGATGAAAAGCATCAGACACTGCATGCACCACTAAGAAAAGGGACCGAAATTCCTTCAATTACTCATAAAACGGGTAAATAGTTTCACCATGTGTCCCTCGAAAGCGACATAACTAGTTAACTGTTAACTACATCCCCTAACCTGCATTATAATAATAAAAAAAATATTAATTAATAATTGGGTAGTCATTAGGTTAACAAATGGGAGGGAGAGAGTGAGGCACCTTTTCAGAAAACAGTTAGCTGCAGATCCTCCAATTCAGGGTCCACTTTGACTTCATTTTCCAGAGAGAGAGGAGCATCAAGCTCAGGAGGTAATAATAATAATAATAATAAATATTTTACTAATCAAAATAGTAATTAATTAATTAGGTTTAGTGTATGTGTTACCATGCACCGGACTAATGCCCAATTAACAGACTTAAAGAATGGATGACGCTTAATTTCATTTGCTCCTTCTTGTGAACCCAATCTATCTTTGGGATCTCTTTGCAACAACCAATAAATTAGCTGCTTTCCCTGGAGACTTACCTGCATTAAGAGTAGTTTTAGCATATTAAAACATCATTATCAATTACTTATTGAATTTGACATAAACTAGCAAGGATCGGATTGGAGGATTTCATCAAATGTAATTAGAAGAAAAAACTCACTGGTTTGCTTTTGGGAAATTTAAGATCCTTGTGTAGAATATTTGCAAATGTTTTTTGCCTTGTCTTTCCCCTGAATGGTGTATACCCATAAAGCATTTCATATAGAAGAACACCTGAAAAGAATAACGCAACTTAGTTAATGTCAATTAAACACAACGTGTTAAGTAGTGTTAACATTATCTTACATGCAATATATAAGTTCAAGATTTTATTTATTTATTTAGCATTTGAATTGCCTATTGATAACTTTTTTTAATCTATAATAATGTCCAAAGCATAAAACGGGATGTGTATAGATAAATTGAAAATAAATAAAGGCCAAAACAAAAGGTGACATAGGAACAGGATTAAACACAATAATAACAAAGCCAATTATGGATGCTAACTTGTGCCTAAAATCTTAGGTATGAAAATTAAAAATTACCAAGAGCCCACCAATCCACAGCACTAGTGTGGCCTGAACCAGATATAATTTCCTGCACAAGTGTAACTGTCAATATCCAGAATAGAAAAAGAAAAAAATATTTTATTCTCATTAGAATATGTCAAGAAATAACAAACCGGAGCTATGTACTCTTCTGTGCCAACAAAAGAATTTGATGCCCTCATGGGTTCAGCCATAAACACCGGAACCTGTTGACCTTTTTGTTGTTTTTTCTTCTTTTTTTTCTTGTCATCCGTGGCTGGTAGAAGCAGCTGCAACAAGTATAAATCAGACATAAACAAAATTGTTATCAGTGGTTGAGTTATAAGTATTGCTTATAATAATTAAAAACTACTGCATTATATGAAGTTTCATCTCAGAGATACCTGTGGCTTGCAAGATGTTAAACATGACAAATCAAAATCTGTTAGAGCCACATGTCCATTGCTCTGGATTAACACATTTTCTGGCTTCAAATCCCGATATATTATTCCTGCAAAATTTCATAAAGGATGTCAAATTCACTTAAGACACACATCAGAAAATTTTGTAGGCAATACTTCTTCCCAAGTACTAAATGTTGTGATAACAAAGCAGCATCCTTTGATCAGTTATTGCAGCTTGTTAACTTCATACCGGATTTAGAGAAACATTTTGTCAGTCTTGTACTTCCTAAGTTGTATTTCATGGGTTAATAATTAAAATTGTTAGGCCATACGAATGACTAATAACCTACCTTGACAATGAAGATACTCCAATGCAACCACTACCTCAGCAGCATAAAATCTATGAATATTGAGAACTTAATGTCAGTTAGAGGAAAGTAGGAGTCATGTGCATGCAGTAGCATAATATTATTATACCTGGCAGCCTCTTCCTTAAGAACTTTTGTTGGCTGTCGATCAAGAAGCAGGAACAGTTCTCCACCAGGGCAGTAATCAGTTATCAAACAAACATGTGATTTGGTCTGCAAATCAATCAAGTTCCAATGATTTTGACAAATTCATTATATATAGTTAAAAATAATGAGGACTACTATGTTTTTCTAATTTGAAAGTGATATGTGAGCATCAAACCTGAAAGGAAGCATATAGTGCAGGTAGAAAAGGATGGTCCAACATGTCAAGGATTTCTCTCTCTGTGCAAGCTCTATGCACCTGCAGAAAGTGTAGAAACATGAAAGATCTTGATAACTGGAACCAGATATGTGGGATATGACAGAATAGACCCAAAACATAACAGAAAAGAAAGAAACAATTGTGTGCTTCATAATCAAGAACCTTGTTACGATTGAGCATAACACCCTTATCCATCGCCTTCATGGCAAAATGGTGACCAGTTCCACATAGCTCCACTAGATGCACACTGCAAACCAGTAGTAATATACCATAATGTTACTACCACATAAGCTTGATATGAAAAAAAAAAAATAAAAAGTCTAGTTTTAAAAGAATATATAGAAGTTCTAATTAGTTTTTAAAATATCGAGCTCTCTTGAATTGTTCGCTATCGGTAGAGGAAAATTCACCTATAAGGTTCTCATCTATGTTGGAAATGTGAAAGAGAAATAGGGAAGAACAAATTAAAACCTGCCAGTATCTCCTGATCCCAAAGGTTTAACTGGCCTAAAGTGCTTTAAGCCTATCTGTTCTCCACTGTCCAGGATCTGCAAAACCAGGTTACATGAACAAGAGGAAAATGGTTTATTCAACAACTTTCAAACGAAGCAACGAATATAATAAAAAAGTAATACCTTCTTGATAGCTCTCCAAGCAGCATCTTCCTTCCTATGAGGTTTTGGCTGAACCACTTTTGAATGATTCATCCATAAATCGTCCGGTTTCTGGAGATTGTCAATAAGACCATGTCACAGATTGAAGCCAAAAGCTCTTTAAAAGACATTGGAACTCGGTAGCCAGTAGATATTACCATATTAGCATCCGGAAGTTCTCTTACTGCCTCATCAACATTTTCTGCAGTTTGTTTGACCTGAAAGTGGATGTCAAAAGAACTTGTTATACTCAGCATTCAGGAAATATTTATAACGAAAATGAATAGATATCAATATTATACGAGAAAATAGAAGTCACAATTCTTATGCTTTGAAGACTTCAATATTTGGCACAAGGTGAATATGTAATGATGTTAACAGAGTTTAATGATTTGAGACGCAGTATATGGTAAATTAATGAAGAACTTGAATAGAGTCCAAACCAGTTGTTCTCCTTCTTTTGCAGTATTTTCTGCGATGCAGTTGTGAAGAGGCTCCACATGTTGGCTACCGTCGAGTTGAACACCAATAAAATACTGTACTTCTCCCTGTTCAAACGAGTAAAAAAAAAAAGTGTTTATCCATCCAAAACAAAATTTCTGCGGCAAGATATTAGAAGAGCTAACTTCTTCACTCAATTATGATGTGTTATACCTTCTGGTCACGCATAGGTTGCAGATGGAACAAGTTCCAGAACTTTTTACCTGATGAGTTGAGCAGAAAAAGCTTCAATAGCAATAATAGGAATAATAACTGCAGCACTATTGTTTCCTTTTAATGAACTAAATAGTGCTAAGGGAAAAAACTGCTAACATTTCCTATCATTTTAGTAGTTTTCTGTGCAGAAACATTAGGCTAGCTTACCTGTCTTTGTATAATTAATGAGTTGTACAGTAACTTCAGTTTGGTTGTCAATCGCTTGTCTAATTTTTTTCACAGTTGCTGGATCTGTTTCAGGTCCTTGAAGAAATCTGAATGACCAAGGAGTATCTAAGTTAAAGATAAATTTGACATAGATAATTTCCAGTTAAATCAACCTCTAGAATGAAATTTTATAATATTCTAAGATAAAATGCAGAGTTTTGTGGAAGTATGGCATATATATGAGGTGTGAACCAACAAAGTGTCAATATAATATTCATTTGCCTGTATGGACATTTAACTTGGAGCATATCATTAAGAAAAAGTATAGGTAGACAATAAAAATACTAAATAATATGAATAATAGATATATCGGATGTTCAATTCATTAGGTGTGCGGATGGTTATCCTAATATTAAAATTTAGATGAGTAATTTGAGGGTGTAGTGTGTTTTTACTTTATTAGGCCAATTTTAGAGTTCGTTGTTCACAAAAACCATTGTCTACCCTAGCAATGTCCTATCATTAAATATTAATTAATAACGAAAAAGGCAAAATAAAAAAATTAGAACATACCTGCAATTTTTGCCCAAGATTTCTTCACGACTATATTCAGTAAGCTCTAAGAAGCTGTCAGAAGCAAATATCTGTAACAAAAAAAAATTACAAAATTACAAAGCTTATCTTGTTCTTATATGTTCATATGAATTGAACAGGAGGTTAATATTCTCATCAGTAGTGTAATTAACAACAGTAATTAGTACATAAATTGAATATTACAATGGGATTGTCAGGGAGCCTAGGATCAGTGATGACAAAGTTTTTCTCAATACGTTCAAGTGTGGTGGCAAGATCAAGACCCTTCCTCTTCTCCCTTTGGATCTCTTTGCCCTCAAATTCAAAACTATCAGGTCTGTCATCATCATCCTCACTCTCTGAGCTCACTTCCTCAACACCTTCGTTATCTATGCTTTCTTCATTTGCCTGATTTTTCTTCATGAACCTGATGAAATAGTATAGAAACATGCATAACATTACGATAAGATAACTAACTATGAAATAAGCATAATACAGATAAACTACCCCATGAAAGAACGGCGACGGGAGTTTTTCTGCTTCTTTTCAGGGAGCTCACTGATTTGCTGCAATGAAGTTAATCCATGTCCTCCTTCTCCTTGTGATTTGCGTCTAGCAGATGAAGCTACGCTCTCAGATTTTCTCCTTGATGTTTTCTCTGTTTTGTTCTCTGCCTCTTCTTGTTGATGACGGTCAGCGCCTCCGGATGAATTTCTGATGAAGGGACGGCGGTTTGTTGATTCACTGAGTGCTCGAGGACGCTTTATGGCACTCACCAACTCCGATACTGAAGTTGTAGCATTCTCTTTTTGCCGTGCTGCATCAAATGTTTAATAACAAAAAGGAGTTAACGAAAAACAACTAAAGTTTAACTATTAATAATATTAAATAAGGTAAGTTTCGATTTTTTTTTTCTAACATTACCGCTGCATTATATATTTCATGCACAAGCATTAACTAAACAAGATGATCTCGTCAAATTCTGTATATATTTCGCATGCTGAGTGATATATTGATATTACCTTCTTCTCCCTCCCGTTAGCAGTGTTAACTTTTTTTGTTATTTAACCAACTTTATTGTGATCACATACACATTTGACTAAGTTTCAAGCAATGAGAGACTTATTGTTGATTATTCATTCTGATCAAAGAATATAAAGTGGATAAGTGATATATTGATCTGAATCTGAAATGCAGAGAGCTGTTCTCAGTACCATCATATCGAATCAATGATTCAGGCAAGCCATTGGGACGTAACGCCTTCTCCTTGGCCCCCTCCGTGTGCTTGCTAACCTCCACTTGCATTCTAATAAAAACAACTGATTATCATTAAGAGAAATTTTAAGAATATTTTAAAGCTATGATGTTGTATAAGGACCCGTGGCTGGCTGCTACTGGCTCCCTTGTATTCCATCAAGCCCCACAGGCAATCAATGTTAAGGTTCGAATCTTTAGGCACTTGTGTATGATAACAATTAACAAGTCTCACAAATAAAAAATGTGGTCCATTTGGCCCAACACATGAAAATAACTCACAAATCACATTCATCTTAAAAACATAGATCCTCAATGATGTTTTTTGTTAACGGGTTTTTAAGTTTAAACCACTGCTGGAAGAAAATGATACATAGTATGGTCATTATCAAATTATTATCAAAATCCATGCAGCCACAATTTGGTCCCCACCCAACCCTCTAATTAAAACAATGACAAAAAAGTCAAGAATAAAATGAATAAAAAACTAACTTTAAAGACAAACTCAAAAAGAGGTAAAAAAGGAAACTATCTTTACCCGATGAATTTGATGACTTTGCCATCCTCGTCCTTGATGGGTGAAATAGTAAGAAGATTCCAGAAGGGCGTCCCATCCTTCTTGTAATTCAGCAACCTTCCACAGTAACTCTTCCCAGCTTCCAATGCTTCCCTTATCCTTGACACGTCATCCGGATCCGTTTCCGCACCCTGTAAAAACCGACTGGACCCCACCCCGCCATTTAACATAAAAAATCGTTATAACCGTTTTCTACTAATTCTGTCATCATTTTACAGTTATGGTTGTTACTAGATACATACCAGTTTCTACCTATCACCTCCTTGGAGGTGTAACCAGTCATCTTGAAGAACCCGGCACTGGCGTAAAGGATCGGGTAATCGGCTTTGGTAGCATCAGAAACCACGAAAGTTTGTTGAAACGCCGAAAGGGCGTTCTTCAGGTCCTCCGAGACTCTCGGGATCCCGCGCGATTCCGCTTCCTCCGAGGAGTCGCCGGAGGTGCGAGCTGAGTTTTTCGAGTTCCTCCGGGACGAACCGCCGCCGTCAGAGTTTCGAACCGCCACTCCCTGAGGCTTCCCGGTCTCCGTGTCCGTTTTCAGTACTAATCCCCACTCTGCAGCTCTCTGCGCTGCCGCACCAGACTCCGAACTCGCCAGCGGAATGGGTTCCTTAAGTGCCATCCAGGAGGTGGCAGTGGTTGTTGTGGACGTGGCGGCAGTGGTGGTCAGCTCCTCCAAGGAGTTACTGCGTGGCAGCTGCTGCTCTGCCGCCCAGGTTTTCCATATAGGCTGAGGACGCGCCGCCGCCGGCGAGCCGGTAGGATTACCCGCTGCGGATGCGGTGGAGTAGGAGGAGGCAGGGTTAAAGACTTCGAGGGAGCCACGTGGATCTCTGGGAAACGGTTTGAGTGGTGATTTCTTCGGTGATTTCCCTGCTGACTGCTCCATCGCCACCTCCTTCTCTCTCTCTCAATTGCACTTTGTAGAGTATTTACAGTACAAGCTTTATTAGTAATAGTAAGTCACAACTTTATGCTAAGCTTTTTTAAACAAGTTCAATGAATAAATATTAACATAAGTTTACCCGAATATATACGTATCAATGTATCATCATATATGTGAATTGAATACTGATATCAGGGGA
>NC_029779.3:26173564-26175412 GCF_000817695.3 Arachis duranensis
TAGTAGGGTATATTAGATTTTAGTTAGTAATTGTAATGGGGACTTTCGAGAGTGATGGTGTTACGTGAAACAAATGAAGATTGGGACTTGTACAGCGAATGCCACACTGATCTGTCTAGGGTTTGTTTCGTCATTTCAATATTTGTGTTCAAGTCCCTGTATGTGACTATATGCCTATGTGGTTGGATCAATGCAAAGGAGCTTCTCTTACTGCCTCACATTTTTCAGGGATAGTTTTGTCATCAGATTTTGAGATGAGATCAAATTATTGGATGGGGGTGGACAAGAGTTCTTGTTGGGGACCTTAGGGAGACATGGCTTTAATATTTAACTGTGTGTTAATTATGGCAAAAAGCAACACATATCTGCAAGCTGTCAAGAAATTAATCCAAATGAAATAGCAACAAGAAATTAATATGTGATCAAGAATGTTCCTGACACACAAAGCCAAGCATGGACAAGAATGGTCAGATAATTGCAAGTAATTAACCTCCAATTGCGAGTTCTTAAAATCTCCTATATAGTTAAGTTTTAAATGACAGGATTGAACTTCATATATGTAATTGAAAATGTGATCACAGTAGTTTAAAGCAATGCAAGACGACAATACAAGAAAAAACAATACCTGAATACTCTGAGTTGTGATGTTCTGATGGATCAGGAAGAATTATGAAAGTGATAGGTGGTGGTTATTGTGCTCATCAATTAGATAGTTCTGCGTCACTAGTATTCATAAGAAGCAAAGACACATGATGAAATGTTATAAAAGTTGGTATTATACTATTATAGAAGTGGGGTTTAATTTTAACGACAAGAGAAGAAATAAAGAGGAAGAAGGAAGCAAAATACAAAAGTAAGGGGAAGAATAATTACAATTATCATTATCAAAAAAGAAGGCTGGCTTCTCATCTCATTACATGGATCCTTCAATTGTCCCCATAAACATTCCTCACTCTCATGTCCTGGAATGATTAGGACACTAAGATCTTCATTTCATAAACTTTTTCAATGATATATATCCCTAAAGTAGCCTAATAAACCTCCTTTCTCCCTACCTGTTGAGCACTACTATATCTTCTATAATATCCTTTTTATTTCACCTTCAAATCATTTCTTGTCAATGACAGTCTGGAGTAGGGTTGGCACTTTGGTTAAGTATGAAAAGCTCAGAGAATACATACATAGAGAGGTAGTGTTGTTATAATCTTCTTCAATGGGCACGTTGATCTTGTTGCATGCTCTACCGACCGGTGGTTATGAGGGTAATGACTTTTGTGTCTGGATTACTAGAATTATTCATATATATATATATATATAATTAGTATCTACTATATACTATGGTTTTTGGGAACAGATATTATATATTTCGCATTAATATATATATCTACTTATCTACCAAAGAATTGAACTATTTGAGGTTGGAAAATTAACCCCCACTACTATTGCATCCACACCTAAAAGCAAATGGAGATTGGAGATAGATAACAGAAAGAGAAAAATAAAGCATGGCCACAAAGACAAGCACGGAAAGTGTGCACGTGACAACCATGTTTGATTGATGCATGAATAATGACCACAGCCACATATTGTCGTCAATGTTGTAGGGATTAGGCCTACAATTTAATTTTAATTTTATTTTCATTAAGAGATATGCAATTCTTGAGTTTGACGTTCCCCTAATTGCATCTTTAATTTCTTGTTTCAGATTATTATTTGCAAATGGGGCCGAATAATTCTACATTCTCAATGCTGTCTTCTTTTATTTTATTTGTTGTGCTGTCTTTTTTTATATTGGCTTAAAACAATAAATTTTACGGTATATTTATTTTTTATATTAAAATAATAAAT
>NC_029779.3:26175481-26191275 GCF_000817695.3 Arachis duranensis
CTTTTTACTTTAGTGTTTAAATTGTCTAAATTATTTTTAAGATAAAAATCAAATATTTAAAATTTATTAAATATTAATTAGTTACCTATTTTAAAAAATTAGACACCATTTGTAAGACATTATAGCAATCACTACTATAAATAGGCAAAAGCTATAACAATGAAAATATCTCAAGACCATATATATAGGGAATACTAAGGTATATTATATGTGAATGAAGATGAAACTAAACCTCATTATAGAGAGATCAAAATAAATCATAGAAGCATTATCATGAGAAGCATATTGGAAAGAAGTTCAAAGAGATGGCGATGTATTGTGAGAGGATGACCATAGATAGAAGCCAAGCCACAAGGGCCCATAACCATGTGAAGTGCTTTTTGGACAAAAATCATATCATAGATCATATATCATGTTAATCACTTTCATTTGCACCAAGAATTCAACTCAGCCAGTGTGCCGCTACTTGTTGCTATTCCTAATGCTACCTAGAGTGGTAGACAAAGACTATACCTAGATACAAAGATAACTCCGAAACCTTTTACCAGCTTCTTCTCTCAAATTTGCATGGGAATCATGGGTTCTCATGGGTTAATTGTGTATGTTGCTATGTTACATCCTTATCATTCACTACATATATCATCTCATCCTCTATGTACTCTTGCAAATTATCGATCTTCAGGGAACAATATAGATATTCACGTTATTATTAATATATTATTGTTATTCTTATCCATATTTAGGTAGTGGCCCATCACCCATGATCAATTCCATCCATAATGTGACCAACCATAAAAAACAAAAATACAAGAGACCATCCATGTTGGGCAAATGCTAGTGGGATATCTACAACACTGATTACATTTTGTTTCTTATATGATGGGAAATCAACCACTAATCCGTAATTCTCATTTAAAATTTGGGGTCTACTAGGATTTGAAGGAGACTGGGTGTAGGAATGTAGGGCTCATGGATTATGATCTAACAAGTACTCTGATGGTCGTTCTTCTATAGGCCTCTATATTTGTGGGCAAAAGCTGTGCTACCAAAATGGCCCAATTATAAAGTGGGTTTAAAGTAAAACAACTCCCTTTTCAAAAACCCAATGTAGTACACCAAAAACAACCGATGTAGGCACGACCAAAAAAGAAATCAATGTAAGGGAAAAACCATATAAACCCAATCCAGTATGTGTCTTAAAAGGAAGGATAGGACGATTTTTGTCTAAAAAAATACTTTGTATCCATGAGAGATGAAAACGCTGACATTTGTATCCATGAAAGCTCGAAACTAATCTTGTACCCATGATAGATGCCTTCCGTGTGACAAAAGTGCCCTGACTTGGATCTGAGCTTGGTTCGTGGGTTTCCGATCCTACGTGGCACTCCCTCCCTTATCTTCAATCCCTCTCTCTCTTACTCACACACACTCTCTCTCGAAACCCCACTTTTCACTCTTCGAACCCCACTTTGCCCCTTCTTCCTCGACACTTGCTCCCTCACCATCCACTCCGTCTTTCACACAGACAAAGCCATCCTCTTCTCCCTCCCCACCACCTCTGACCCCATCAAGGACACCCTCCTCACTACCGGTCAACCAAGCTAGCCCAGTAAGTAGTAAGAATTCTCAAGGAAAATAATATCATCATCGTCCCCTCGTCTTCATCTATCTCTTCCCTAGACTCATTCTCCTCTTCATCAATTATGGAAAAAAAATTCAAACTTTGAAAAAAATCAGGCACTCAATAAATCAGTAACACAAAAAATCAAAGTGAAGGAGAAAAAGACCCGCTGTCGATATCGGGGAGCACCCACTCCTTCTTGGACCAGATGCCGTAGGGCCAGGTGGTGCGGCCGAGAAATGGGAGCGCGTGGCGAGCCCCGCGGAGGTTCGGGAGAAATGGATGCACGCAAGCGCCGTGGTGGACGACAAGGTGTACGCCATGGCGGATCGCGGCGGCATCGCGTTGGATCCCCGATGCGGCGCTTGGGAGAGCGTGGGAATGGAGCTAGACCTCGGGTGGCGAGGGAGGGTGTGCGTGGTGGATGATATTCTTTATTGCTACGATTACTTGGGAAAGATTAAAGGGTTCTGATATGATCATTACCTCATAATGGTCGTCATTATTATGCGTTATAACTCGGCCCCATGATCATTAAGCAATATATGATGTACCTCGTTATCTTCTGTCACTATTCGGAATTATGAGCAATAACTCGGCGACAATAACGTCTTCATCATAACCGATGCTCCAACGACAAAATAAGATCGGTTACGATATCACTTAGTTAAACGGTAAAACCAAGAACATAACGGACAAATAACTTGTCATATATAAAAGGGAAGTAGACTATTTCTAAAGAACTAAGTTTTTCCTGAGAAAACTAGAATACGCACTAACTTAAGCTTCGGAGTGCCTTTGCAGGTACACTCCCCTCTTTTTACATTGCTCGTGCTCTCACATTCACGATGAACATAAGGAATTCGGATTCCAAGAGACGGACGTTCAACTTTGCAGCACATAGCTCGGCTAGTCTCGAGGAGTTGAGGCCGATCTATTTCCCAGGCAAGATCAATTGGCGTCCACCGTGGGGCCGAGGAAATCATATTTTTTCTTTTGGTCCCATCGCTTCCATCTGCATCCATGGCTGACGTACCGCCTCCTTCACTGTCCGAACTCATGCGAATGGTAGCTGAGCTGCAACAAGCTAATCAACGAATGGCTGACGAGAACCAAATAATGGCTACTCAAATTGCCGAACTAAATCATGTTCGGATTGAACACAACGATGCTCGTCAGGCGGAAGACGAGGAGCATCAATCCCAACCGACTCATGTTTCAGAAACCGCTCGACACGAAGAGCAGCAGCCCGAAGACGAGAAAGAGGAGTCCGAGGACTCTGTAGGCCCTTTTACAGAAGAAGTAATGAACTTCGAATTACCAAAGAGGTTCACCCTGCCGTTGACCCTCAGCCTTATGATGGACTCGGTGACCCGAGGAAGTTCATAAAGAAATACGATCAATAATGATCGTCAATGGTGCATCAGATACAGTCTTATGTCGTTGTTTTCCGAATTATTTAGACGGTCCTGCACTTGATTGGTTGTGTGCTTTGCCTGCAGGTTCCATTTCGCGCTTTCATCAGTTGGCGAAGTTATTTGAAGAACATTTCGCCGGATCCGTAATATATTTGCACGACTCCGATTACCTGAACACTATCAAGCAAGGGCCAAACGAAAGCTTAAAGGACTATATGACTCGCTTCACCAAGGTCGCAATCAGCATACCAGATCTCCACCCCGAGGTCCATCTGCACGCAATTAAAAGCGGCCTCCGACCCGGGAAGTTCCAGGAGACGATCGCAGTATCAAAGCCGAAGACTCTAGCAGAATTTCGAGAGAAAGCAAAAGGACAAATTGACATCGAGGAGCTCAGACAAGCTCGGAAGTCTGACAAGTCACACTTCTGTGAAGAAGATAAGAGCTCATCCCTTTTAGAAAAGTTTTAAACTAACACCTCGATTCGATTCTTATATGCAGTTTAACACCAAGAGGGAAGACATAATCAAGGAAATCTTGAACTCCAAACTAATCAAGCCACCGAGAAAAGCCGGCACATACCAAGATGCAAAGAACGTGGACAAATCAAAGTACTGCACTTTCCACTAGAAACACGGCCACAATACCGATGATTGTGTGGTCGCCAAAGATCTTTTAGAACGATTAGCAAGACAAGGGAACCTTGACAAATACATTGGTGGTCACATCCAAAAGCACGGCCCTAGTTCCACAACAAACGACCTCTCTGAACAACACCAAGGAAAAGAGAAGGCATCTTCAAGCCAATATGAAAGACCATGAGGTATAATCAATTGTATTTCAGGAGGATACGCAAGTGGAGGATACTCAAACTCGGCAAGGAAAAGATCGTTTAGAGCAATATGCTCGGTAGACGGACCTAAACAAGATGTAACAATCTCTAATCCACAACCAGAAGTCACTTTCACACACGCCGACTTCAACTCCAACATACAAAATTTGGACGACCCTGTGGTAATCACCCTTCAGCTAGGAGATCTATTAGTGAAAAAAGTACTCTTAGATCCCGGGAGCAGTGCCGACGTTCTGTTTTACTCCACATTTCAAAAGATGAAGCTCAGCGACAACATGCTACAATCCACAGGAGGAGACTTGGTCGGCTTCTCAGGAGAACGGGTTCCAGTCCTCGGGTCAGTGTGGTTACAAACCACACTGGGTGAGCAACCTCTTTCAAAAACTAATGATATTCAATATTTAGTAGTCGACTGTTTCAGTCCATATAACCTTATCCTCGGCCGACCTTTTTTAAATAAGTTCGGCGCCATTGTATCTACAGTTCATCTCTGTGTAAAGTTTTCACTGCAGGACCACCAGGTTGTTACAATCCATGGCGACCATAAAGAGGCAAGACAATGTTACAACATCAGCATGAAATTCCAAAAACGCTCAACGCAACAAGTCAACAACGTCGGCCTAAACCAAAAGGAGGACACGCTAGCCGAACTTGACCCAAGAGCTGATTTCCTCGATCGCCCAAAACCCTTCGATGACCTACAAAAAGTGTATTTCAACAATGACTCTAATAAATTCACATATGGAGGTACCTCACTCAATGCATCTGAGTTGCAGGCTATAACAACCTTCCTACAAGAACACGCCAACCTTTTCGCATGGACACCATCAGACATGCCCGGAATCGACCCACAGATCATCAGTCATAGACTAGCAATAAACTCGGCAATCCGACCAGTGCAACAGAAGAAACGCAAACTCGGCGAAGAAAAAAAGAGAGCGTCACTGGAAGAAACACAATAGCTCATCAACGCCGAATTTATCAAAGAGATCAGATTCACCACCTGGTTAGCCAATGTGGTAATGGTAAGAAAACAAAACGGTAAGTGGCGCATGTGCGTCGATTTCACTGATTTAAACAAAGCATGCCCAAAAGATTCTTATCCTCTGCCATCCATAGACTCTTTAGTAGACAATGAGTCAGGCTACGCTACTCTAAGTTTTATGGATGCATATTCAGGGTATAATCAAATAATGATGCACCCCTCTGATCAAAATAAAATAGCTTTTATCACCGATTTCGATAACTATTGTTATAAAGTTATGCCATTTGGATTAAAGAACGCAGGTGCAACTTACCAACGCCTTATGGATAAGGTGTTCGCCAAACAAATCGGCAGGAATATCGAAGTTTATGTCGATGATATGGTCACCAAAACAAAAGTCGGAAATAACCACATCAGCGACCTTACAGAAATATTCGGCCAGGTCTGCCAGTACAACATGCGTCTCAACCCCGAGAAATGTGCATTCGTAGTTCAGGGGGGTAAGTTTTTGGGTTTTTTGCTAACATGCAGGGGAATAGAGACAAATCCAGACAAATGCCGAGCAGTGCTGGACATGGCCAGCCCTAAAACAGTAAAAGAAGTTCAGCGCCTCACAGGACGACTCGCTGCACTTTCCAGATTTGTTCCTTGCCTTGCCTCAACTTCTATTCCTTTTTTCCAAACAATTAAAAAGAAAAATAAATTCGAATGGAACGACGATTGTGAGAATGCATTTTCAAAATTAAAAACAACATTCTCACAACCGCCGATTTTACAAAAACCCCTACAATGGGAGCATTTATTTCTATATCTGTCAGTTACTGATTGGGCGATAAGCTCGGCACTTGTCACAGAGAGAAACAAAGTTCAGCATCCAGTATACTTTGTCAGTAAGACCCTCCAGCATGCCGAACTCAACTATCCAAGGATTGAGAAGCTCGCACTAGCACTGATATTCTCGGCCCGACGTCTCCGACCTTACTTCCAGAGCCACATTATCCACGTCAGAACCGATCACCCACTAAGACAAGTGTTACACAAACCAGAAATCGCAGGTCGACTAATAAAATGGGCAGTCGAACTATCTGAATTCGACATCAGATACCAATCCCGAGGACCGATCAAGTCACAATTCCTGGCGGATTTCATCGCCGAGCTTACAATACCATCCGAAGAGGACCATGCAAAACAGTGGATCTTATATGTGGACGGCTATTCAAATAACGGAGGCTGTGGTGCAGGAATTCGTCTGGAAGCCGACGATGGATTCATATTGGAACACTCAATACACTTCGCTTTCAAAGCAAGCAACAACCAATCCGAGTATGAAGCACTACTTGCCGGACTCCGACTCTGTTTAGATCTTCAAATCTCGACGATCAAGGTATACTGTGATTCATTGTTAGTCGTACAGCAGGTAAACGACCTTTTTCAGGTAAAAGATCCCCTACTCTCTAAATACTTGCTATTAGTAAAAAAGTTAACAAAAAAATTTTTCAAATTTGAAATAGAACATATACCACGCGAACAAAATCAAAGAGCGGATATCTTATCTAAGCTCGGCAGTACACAGTCCGAGCTATCTACACTGCAACAGTTCACAATAACATCACCCACTGTTACTCTGACAAACGTGTTAAGTGTTTCATAGGTAGCAGATTGGAGGAACGACTTTATACACTATTTACAAACAAGTAATATACCAGAAGGGGTCGAGAGCGATAAAAAGTTCCGACGGCAAGCATCTTCCTTCACAATCCTCAATGGAACACTATATCGACGAGGTTATACTCGGCCTCTACTCAAATGTCTCAACAAGTCAGAAGCTGACATAGCTTTGGCAGAGGCACATGAAGGAATCTGTGGCACACATACAGGAGCTTGGAGTTTAGCATCCAAGATCCTCCGAGCCGGATTCTTCTGGCCGACTTTGAAACAGGACAGCCAACAAAAAATCAGGTCATGCAACAATTGCCAAAAGCACGCACCACTGATACACATACCTGCCGAGGAATTACATCATTCCGACATTAGTTGGCCATTTAACCAATGGGGTTTAGATATACTCGGGCCTCCGCCAGTTCACCGATCAGAAATTTCAAACTTTTTTGCAGAATCTTAAAATAAAGCAACACTTCGCCTCTGTTGAACATCCTCAAACAAACGGACCAGTTGAGGCTGCAAACAAGGTCATCCTTCATGCACTAAAGAAGAAGCTAGATGACGCCAAAGGACTTTGGGCCGAACTAATACCTGAAGTCCTTTGGGGATACAACACCACCCCACAAACATCAACAAAAGAAACCCCATTCAGACTGGTATACGGCTCAGAGGCCATGATTCCCCTGGAGATCTCCCAGAACTCCATCCGAACTTATATCGACAACCAAGACGAAGCTCAGAGATCTGAGCTCGACATCATCGAAGAAGTTAGAGACATCGCCGCCTTGAAGCAACGCACAGCGCAACAAGCCATAGCTCGACAATACAACAAGTCGGTCAGAAACAGATCATTCGCTAAAGGAGACTTAGTCCTCCGCAAAACCGAAACTGCTCGGAAGCCACCAACACATGGAAAGCTCGCCGCTAATTGGGATGACCCATACCGAGTATCCAAAGCACTCGGACAAGGAGCATACAAGCTAGAATCACTAGATGGTAAACTCTTGCCTAATACATGGAACGTGTCTTCCTTAAAGAAATTTTATAGTTAAAAGACAGGGACAGGCTTGTACTCTTTTTCCTACTACCAAGATTTTATCCCAAAGGGTTTTGCTTGGAGAGGTTTTAACGAGGCTAGCCTACCTGCACCTTCGTATGTACAAAGTTCAAAACAACTCCGAATATATAGGAGACAAATACTATCTTATCAAATAAAAATGATCTTATCAATCTATCAATACAGCTCAGACAAATGCCAATACTCGTCTAAGCTACAAACTACCACCATCAGATAACATCATGAAACACAACGGCAATAAACTCGGAAAAATATCCGAACAATCAAAACAGCTTTTATAAAAAGCATCAAATTCAAAATTCAAACAAGTTCAAACACAAGTTCAAAAACCACGAGATATAATATTACATCCACAAAACAAATTCAAAGAAGTTTTTTCTCACAAAACACCCTAAACATTATCGGCTTCATCTTCTACGTCCCCATCATCCTCAATTAGTTGCCCATCCCGCACTATCTTTCCAGGATCCATGCCAGAAAGATCGGCATCCGGAACCAAAAACCTAACCTGTAACCTTGCCCTTTCGAAACCTTCAACAAATGAATCCAATATCTCATCCGCCTTTTTCTTTTCTATATCCTTAAACTGAGCAGTAACCTCAATCAGACGACTTTGCACGTTCACCAGATCGCCTTCCTTCTTCTTCAAATCCTCCACATCCTTAGAATAACTTTCCTTCGTCTCCTTCAACAACTTCTCGGTCTCAGTCAAACGGCCTTGAAGCTCAGCAGCAAGACTCTTACACTTAACCAATTCCTCCCTCAAAACAGACACCTCTCCTTTTTCTGCAGCAACCCCCTTATACTTCAACTCCTGGCTACGCCCAAGACTTGCTAGGCGCAGCCCAACAACCTATAGAACAAGACAAATAAAAACTCATCAGAACTCCCAAAAGGAAAAATGAAAAAGAATCAGTAGGTCATTACCTGCATATATTGCCCAATAGCCACATCCCCAACCTCCTTTGCAAGAGAAACATCAGCCGATGATTGACAATACTCGTCCACAACAGCCATATAAGGATACTCCTTCCCCCACACCGAAAAAGCCTCACTTTGTTCAAAAATTTCATGAAGCTTCTTTTGATTTCCCATAAAAGCCTGTATCTCTTCCAGAGGAACACCTAACTCTTTTCCATCAGAATCATCCGATAAATCCACAAGGTCGGACTTCTTTCTCTTCTTCATAATCACCTTCCTCCGACCTTGACGAGACTGCGTAACCTCGCCAGTCCCAACAACCTTTTCAGCATTAGATGATGATACCTCCTTGTCCAAATTCTTATTCTTAAACCGCGTCCTCAGAGACGCCGCAGAAACACCAGGATACTTCCCACCTACAAAAAACACTTTATGTTAAACTTTTAAGAAAAAACGACAGACATCGACATAAGCCCTAAAAACTCACCTAAATATTCTACAACAGCACCTTTATCCTCCTCCCACTTCAGCAACTCATACATCGATATCAAGTTTTTTCGATCAACATTCTCCACCAAAAACTCTATCACACACTCGTTCCTCGGCGATATCACCTCTGGGCCGAGTATATTTTGCGGCTCCGAGCACCAAAACAGAGGAAACTTCTCAACAAGATTTTCATCAATAAAAAATGGGAAGTCCTCCTCTGAACTCCTGACTTTAAAATACATCTCTTTGAAGTCTTTAAAAGAAGACTTGTAAAGTTTAAAAACCCCAAACCCCGGAGTACTATTGAAGTTCACCCACCCCCCTTCCACACCCTTTTCGCTTGAAATAAAGAAAAGAAAAGCTCCACAGTCGGCACCTCCTGAAGGAATTCCATCAAAACCTCAAAGGATCGCAGAAAAGCCCACCCATTGGGATGAAGCTGTGATGGAGCGCAGTTGAGCTGTTTAAGAACCTGACACTCAAAATCCGTAAATGGAAGCCTAACCTGCAATTCCTCAAGCACACAACTATACATGTAGAAGAACCCAAACCCCCACTCTCAGTGAAAAACTCTATCATCCACACTACATGGTAACAACTCTACCTTTACTCTGGAACCCACCCTCACTATTTTATTCACATCCACCTCCCTCACCGCCGCCTCATCAGAGAAAAGAGACACCCGTGACTTAACATCTTCCCCTACCCAATCATAAGACCAATCCACCATATCCTTCTTCTCTTTCTAAAAACCCATTAGCTCACAAAGCAGTATCAGAATAACACAAAAAAAAGAGAAGACACAGAGAAGAAAACACAGAAATGGATCAGAAACGAAAAAGGAAATTCATACCTCTCTTACTCATTCTTCAGAAAAGCAAGCATATAACCAAAAGCCAACAAACAAAAATCTGAAAGGATTAAGGCGATTAAAGGAACAAAACGTTCCAAATGATAACCCCCACTCCCAAAGCCACATCAAACAGTGAAACCAACATTGGGAATCAGCAAAATTAAATGTAACCATTACTCTTTCTCTTTCATCAGAAAATAACGGACACGACTCCCCACGTACCAAAATTTAAAACACAAAACCATATTTTAATGAAGTAAGTTGATCTGGGGGCTCATCCACTAACCCATGCAATCCGAGTTATAACTCATCCAAAAAAGCTCAACCTGCTTCATTAAAATCCTCCTCAGGCTAAGCTTGGGGGCTGTGATATGATCATTACCTCATAATGGTCGTCATTATTATGCGTTATAACTCGGCCCCATGACTATTAAGCAATATATGATGTACCTCGTTATCTTCTATTACTATTCGGAATTATGAGCAATAACTCGGCGACAATAACGTCTTCATCATAACCGATGCTCCAACGACAAAATAAGATCGGTTACGATATCACTCAGTTAAACGGTAAAACCAAGAACATAACGGACAAATAACTTGTCATATATAAAAGGGAAGTAGACTATTTCTAAAGAACTAAGTTTTTCCTGAGAAAACTAGAATACGCACTGACTTAAGCTTCGGAGTGCCTTTGCAGGTACACTCCCCTCTTTTTACATTGCTCGTGCTCTCACATTCACGACGAACATAAGGAATTCGGATTCCAAGAGACGGACGTTCAACTTTGCAGCACATAGCTCGGCTAGTCTCGAGGAGTTGAGGCCGATCTATTTCCCAGGCAAGATCAGGTTCGATGTGGAGTGGGGTATGGAAAGAGCTGAAGGGGTTGCAAAAGGGGTTGCCTCGATTTCTGTGTGGTTCTACCATGGCTGATTTGGGTGGGAAGTTGGTTGTGGTGTGGGAGTGTGGTGGTGGGAATGGGAAAGACATGGACATTTGGTATACTGAGATTCAAGTTAGCAAGAAGAATGGTGAACTGTGGGGTGAGGTTGATTGGTTCCAGAAGGTTCTTTCTGTTCCCAAAGGTGTTTCCAAAAGCGAGTGGAGATTATGGTGGCTGGGAAGAGATAGTGATGGATGGGGATGATGGTGAAGAAGATAAAGATGATGATAGTGAATGGTTGGCTCAGGTATGGCTTGGGGATGCTGGAAGTGCCACGTAGGTTCAGAAACCCACGAACCAAGCTCAGATCCAAGTTAGGGCATTTTTGTCACACGGACAGCATCTCTCATGGGTACAAGATTAGTTTTGAGCTTTGATAGGTACAAATGTCAGCGTTTTCATCTCTTATGGGTACAAATGGTCATTTATTCTTCTTTTTATTTTACGACAATATGATTTATTTATTAAAAATTCATTAAATAGTGTAATTATTTTTGTAGGAGATTTTGTTTATATTTTGTCAAAGTTTTTCTCCACTTAACCCAATTTTTTTAAAAATAAATTTATTAATAGTTTGTGGAAGTGTAAAATACTTACAAATTATAAATAAAATTTCTATAAAATTAATTTTTTGTTATTATTTAATAGATTTTTTAATTTTAATTTTTTAACAGAAGAATCATATTATCCTAAAATAAAAAGTTTGAGTGTCGAAATATTTTTTGGAAAAGTATAGATAGACAATGAGAATACTAAACAATGTAAACAATGAATGTGTCAGATGTTTAATTCAATAGGTATTGTTACGTGGGTAACCTGAGATAGGTGGATTGGGCTTAAGGGATTGGCCCAAACGCCAATAGAAGGTGGCTTCTGACTTGCTGCGCATCTAGGAGCCGCCGTCCAAGTTTGTGTACGCGAAAGAATGGGAGGTGGTACTTGCAAAGACACTCCGATGCCTAAGTCAACAAGGGGGTAAGCATGTTTAGAATGTATTGGAACTTAGTTTTACCTGAGTATGTCAGTGTATTTATAGTGGTGATCCAATAACCACTATTGGAGTAGTTCCACTTCTAAAGGTGGATAACCGTCCATTTATCTTAGGGTTGTTGGGATATTGCTTCTGGAAGTGGATGAGAGATTTTAGGGGTAGTTACTTACTTGAATAAATGTTTTCTGCTAGCTCATGTTGAGCCCGACCTCTTTGGGGAAGAGCCTATGTCGAGCCCGACCTCTTTTGCAGAGGTCGGGTAAGTTGTGAAGGCCAGTCTTTGGTTGGCCTTTTTGTCTTACTTGGACCTGGACCATAGTAATGGGCCAGGGTATGAACAGTGTCCCTACTCGAGTCCATTCTCTTTGCTATGAGTTGGATTCGAGTATTAAATGAATTCAGGTTCGTCAAAGTCGGGTAACCGGCGTGATTTTAGCTTGAAATCGACGTGATTTCGAACTTTTCAACCGTCGCGTCTAATCAAATGTCGCGTCCGTTTGGGGTTTTGCATTTTCACGTTGAAGCAGTTACATTGGTAACGACGCGTTTCTTTAATGATCGCGTCATTTTACCGTTGTGCCCCTGGTATGTTATAAATACTTTTCCCTATTCTTTCCTTGTTTTCTTTCGTCTTCGAAGTTTCTTGCATGCACTCTCATTCTTTCTTATTCAAAGAATCTCTTTAGCCTTCCGTCTTGGGGTGCTTCGTTGCTGTCCACTGCTGCGACTACTTCTCCTTGATTCTACAGAGAAAGGTTAGTCTTTCTTTTACCTTCTTCAGTCATTTGTGTAGTGCTTTGTCTCTATTCGATGTGCTTTTACGTTTTAGGAGATTTTCATGCTTTTACTATTCCTTCGTTTGCAACGTGAGGCGTTAGTATTTTCGCAAGTTTATTAGATGTCGCTGTTGTCGGTCTGGTAGTTCTTTTTCTTATTTTGCTTTTGTAAAATTTGAATTTTTGTAAAGTTTGTAAAATTTGAATTTTTGTAGAGGAAGTTATGATCATTCAAAGTTTGGTGTCAAAATCTAAAATTCTGCAAAGTTGCAAAATTTTATGATTTCTGGTATGTGCGCACGCACAGCCTTGTGCGTACGCACACACAGGGAAAGACTTGCTGTTGAGAGCGCTAGCACGACCTGTGCGCGCACATACCCAATGAAGTTTTACAACCTGTGCGCACGCACACGTTGGAAGGTGCACTCTGTTGAGGGCGTTCGCACGCCTTGTGCGAGCGAACAGAGTTAGAAAATTTTACACTTGTGCGTACGTACACCTCTATGCGTACGCACACTTTTTGAAAATTTCTTGGGCGTGCGCACGCACATCCCTGTGCGTACGCACATCCCTGTGCGTACGCACATGCCCTGTTTCTCAACTAAAACTTTGTTTTAAACTATTTCACCTTTCCAACAAGCTTGTATACTTCTGTGACACATAATTAAGATTCTTGGACTTACTTTCGGGCATTAAAACATGAGAAATGTCCTAGGAGGTTTGGTTTGGTGTTATTTTGAAACGTTAGAGAACGGAGGCCTAGGTTTCTGGTGTACTGAGGATGGGTTTGGTGGAGTACGAAAGAAGAATGGTATATGAATTGAGAAATTGACGAACTAATGAGTTCGGAATGGAAAGTTATGAATTCATGATGGTTGTGATGAGTTGAAAACTTGGAAATGAATGATTATGGTTGATGAAATGAGTATGAATGGAAGTGTGCTATGAAGAGTGGCCTCTGAGATTGAATACATGATTATGAGATGCATTGTTATCCGTCGTATGGGCTGTGGCAGTCTCCCGCCTACGTTCGGATGTGAGGCTTGAAGCTGGGATTCTCACTCATGTTTATCACTCAAGAGGAATGTGGTAGGGCACTCTTCCTCAGAATGTTTTCCCTCTGAAAGGAGAAGGTGGTAGGGCACTCATCCCTCGGAATTTTTCCTCTTGAGCATGAGTTTCTCTCTAGTTGCAAGGTGGTAGGGCACTAACCCACAGAATCATGCGGCATCCAGAGGATGGTGGTAGGGCACTCTCCCTCGGAACGTTTCCCTCTGAAAGGAGAAGGTGGTAGGACACTAATCTGGGAGTTGCTGTCCGGATTTTCTGTCGGGTTTGGCACAATAACCGACATGTGATATCACAGTCAATAGGACAGAGATTCATCACGTGCATCTTCTATATGTTTGCTTGCTTTAATTACTTGAGTTTGCCTAATTGTATAATATGCCTACTTTCTTTTTGAATTACTTGTATATACATGAATACTACCTGTATTTTCCTTGCTTGCATTATCTGTGTTTGTTTGGTGATGAGGAGGTTAGGTAGGCGGTGGCGATGGGATCGCACGGAGGCTAGGCTGGTGAAGGCTGTGGGACAGCGGTGACTAGTTTTAGTTAGACACTCCCTAGGTTTAGATACCCTTGTTTATTATTTACGGTTTAAGTTATTTATGTTCATTAAGCTTGAATATCTATTTGGTAAGAAGCTCTAGGATTGCCTCTGGCATCCCGGGGTCTTACATCTTACATTATTAGATATTGTTACCATACTGAGAAATTCCGATTCTCATTCCATATGTTGTTGTTATTTTTCAGATGCAGGTTGCAACCTACTTCAGTGAGTTGCTTGATGGTAGCAGAGCAGAGGACCATATTCTATTTTGTTGTCATTTTGGTTATTTTGATTAGTACTCTCACTTTTTTATTTACTTTTGCCTTAGAGGCTTACTTTGAGAGTGATATTCTGTATTAGATGTTTACTTTCAAAACTCTGTATGTCAGTATTCCACTAGTCGGTCTAAACTCTGCAAGCTATGGCTAGTAAATTATGATTATTATACTCTTATATTTTGTTATCTTGTACCTTTATCTTGTGCCTTAAGTTTGTAGCTTCGTGTGAATGTTTGTGCTTTGTAATTCCGTATTTGAGCTTATTTTCTTTATCGGGTCTTTAGAATTATTATTCTTTCTATATATATTTATGTATGAACCTTAGAATTGTCATAATCCTTGATTAACCTTTGCCTTACGGCATGAGGTAAGGCTTAGGGTAATTAGGGTGTTACAGACAAAACTGCGACTTTGTCCTTTTGGATTGAAAATCGCATAAGAAACTTAGATGAGAGGTCGTTGAAGCTGGTGACCAACCTTGGGGGGAGTTCATCGCTGCCTTTGTTAGAGTTGTCGGAAAGGCTTTGCAGCAGATAGCATCAGAGGCGTCGGCTAAGTACATCCGACTTTTAATGTTGCTCAAATGATGATTTGGGTTAGTGGTCCCGCGTCATACAGATCCATGTCATGGCTTTTGAAGTTCCTTAGAACTTTCGGCCTCATGATATCTTCATTGAATGGGTCTTCTCCCCCTCAAAGGGGAATCTTCTCGGTCGCTTCGAGAGCTCTTACCTCGGAGATTGGATTCTAATCTCAAGAGCTTTTCTTCAAGCTCTTTTCGTCGTTCAACCTCTCTCCTCAGGTTTTTCTCCGCTTCTTGCTGTAGTTCTAGTTTTTGTTCAAGCTGTTCTAGCCGTCCTTGGTGGCCGTGAAGCAGCCCCATGAGGTCGGTGGCGTGAGGTTGCTGGTGCACGAAATTGCAATCACACTTTGCAATCCCGCACAACTAACCAGCAAGTGCACTGGGTCGTCCAAGTAATACCTTACGTGAGTAAGGGTCGATCCCACGGAGATTGTCGGCTTGAAGCAAGCTATGGTTATCTTGTAACTCTTAGTCAGGATATCAGAAATTATCAGGATTGATTGTGAAAAGCAAAAGAACATGAAATAAGTACTTGTTTTGCAGTAATGGAGAATAGGTTGAGGTCTTGGAGATGCTCCATCTTCTGAATCTCTGCTTTCCTACTGTCTTCTTCTTCAAACACGCAAGGCTCCTTCCATGGCAAGCTGTATGCAAGGGTTTCACCGTTGTCAGTGGCTACCTCCCATCCTCTCAGTGAAAATGTTCAACGCACCCTGTCACGGCACG
>NC_029779.3:26195057-26195329 GCF_000817695.3 Arachis duranensis
TCCCCAATTAGAGGTGTCCAGGGTTCTTAAGCACACTCTTTTTGCCTTGGATCACAACTTTATTCCTTTCTTTTCCTTTTTTTTTCGAAATTTTTTTTTATTCACTACTTTTTCTTGCTTCAAGAATCAATCTGATGATTTTTTTAGATCCTCAATAACAGTTCTCTTTTTTCCTAATTCTTTCAAGAGCCAACAATTTTAACATTCTCAAAACAACAAATTCAAAAGACATATGCACTGTTCAAGCATTCATTCAGAAAACAAAAAGTATT
>NC_029779.3:26195437-26196198 GCF_000817695.3 Arachis duranensis
CTTTTGTGATTAAAGCATTTTTCATTTAAGAGAGGTGATGGATTCATAGGACATTCATAGCTTTAAGACATGAATTTTTAAATTTTATTAATTATGAATTAAGAACAAGACTCAAAAATTGATATAAGATGAGACTAGAAAATAAAAATAGAAAACAAAAAAAAGATTAAATAGGCTCCTAATGATAGAGGTTTTCACAGAGTTAGGACTCAACAACCTTGATTTTGAGAAGTGGATGCTCCCTCAACTTGAGAGGAGAGCTTTTGGCGTTTCAACTCTTGGAGTTCACGCCCCTGCTTCTCTTGTTCCTTCAGCAATTTGCAGAGCATGCAGTCCTGATTCTGCTGTTCTTCCTTCAGTTGCTCCATAGTCTCTTGCAGCTTGGAGATAGATGCTTCTAGGCTGGTCCAGTAGTCAATTTTAGGGAATTCAGGGAGGAATTCCTGCGCCCTCCTCTTGATAGAGTTGTCTTGCATTTGTCCTTCCATTGACTTCTTGGTGATTGGATGTTCAATGGGTATGAATTCATCTACTCCCATCTTTACCCAGCCTCTTTACAGAGCAAGGAGATCAAGATTGGGTAAGCCAATTTGGCTTCAGTGGAATTCTTATTTGCAATTGTGTAGATCCTCACAAGCAATCACATGATGAACCTCCACTTCTTTTCCAAGCATAATGCAATGAATCATCACTGCCCTCTTGATGGTGACCTCAGAACGGTTGCTAGTGGGCAATATGGAACACCCAATAAAGTCTAGCCA
>NC_029779.3:26196834-26197464 GCF_000817695.3 Arachis duranensis
GGGGGGAAGAAGAGATTTCGAAAAATTGAAAGGGGATTTGAGAAGATATGGAGAGAATTTGAGAGAAGGGTGAGTTTTTGAACAAGATTTGGGCTTGATTTGAGAGATTTGAAGAATGATTTTGGATTTTTGAAGATTTGAAAGTGAATGATGAAAGGTTGAGATGTATTTATGTAGAAAAGTATGGGTAAGAAAAGGAAAGTTTGAAAAAAATTTGATTGGAAATCAAAATCTTGGTCCCCCACCTTTCTGGCGTTAAACGCCCAGAATGGCACCCATTCTGGCGTTTAACGCCCATTTGTTGCCCATTGTGGGCGTTTAACGTCCAGCCAGGTGCCCTGGCTGGCGTTAAACGCCAGAATTCCCTTTATCACTGGGCGTTTTGCTAAACGCCCAGGATACTGCACACCTGGCGTTAAACACCCAGAATGGTGCCCATTCTGGCGTTTAACGCCCAAAATGGCACCTTTACTGGCGTTAAACACCCAGAATGGTGCCCATTCTGGCGTTTAACGCCCAAAATGCCCCCTTACTGGCGTTTTTTCGCCAGTAAGCTCTTTTTCTCTGCTTTTTGCGCTGAATCCTTCTGTAACTCTGTGAATTCCTACATTTTTGATACTTGCCTTTGTA
>NC_029779.3:26201540-26203124 GCF_000817695.3 Arachis duranensis
CCTTTTCTGGCGTTTGAACGCCAGAACTGGGCAGGGAATGGGCGTTTAACGCCAGCTTTCCCCCCCTTTCTGGCGTTTGAATGCCAAAAGTGTTCCTCTCTGGGCTCTTACTGTCCTCAAAGGGATTTTGAACAGTGGTTTGGTTATCCTCTGTCAATTGTTCCTTATTTGGCTGTTTGCTCTTTTGAGCAGTGTTATTCAGTGTCTTCCCACTCCTCAGTTGAACTGCTTGACATTCCTCTGTTATCTATTTAGATATTTGCTGTCTTGCTTGATTCAACTGCAGTTCTATGTTCTTGTTAGCAACTTTAGTTTCATGGAGCATCTCTTTAAATTCTGCTAACTGTTCTGTCATCAGGAGCAATTGTTGATTGAGCTCAATCATCTGTTCTTAAGGGTTAGGATCAGTGGTTACTTCCATGACTTCCCCTTTTGGAGAGAACTCATTACTAGAGTACAAATATTGGTTTCTAGCAACAGTGTCTATAAGCTCTTGAGCCTCTTCAATTGTCTTCCTCATGTGTATAGATCCACCAGCTGAGTGGTCTAAAGACATCTGAGCTTTTTCTATAAGCCCATAGTAAAAGATGTCTAACTGCACCCACTCTGAAAACATTTCAGAGGGGCATTTTCTTAGCATACCTCTATACCTCTCCCAGGCATTGTAAAGGGATTCATTATCCTCTTGTTTAAAGCCTTGGATGTCCAGCCTTAGCTGTGTCATCCTCTTTGGGGGGTAAAAGTGATTCAGGAATTTGTCTGATAACTGTTTTCATGTCTTTATGCTTGCTGTAGGTTGGTTATTCAACCACCTCTTAGCTTGATCTTTTACAGCAAATGGAAACAATAATAGTCTGTAGACATCCTGATCTACCTCTTTATCATGTACTGTGTCAGCAATTTGTAAGAACTGTGTCAGAAACTCAGTAGGCTCTTCCTGTGGAAGACCGAAATACTGGCAATTTTGCTGCACTATGATAATGAGTTGAGGATTTAGCTCAAAGCTGCTTGCTTTGATGGGAGGTGTACAGATGCTACTCCCATATGCAGCTGTAATGGGATTAGCATAAGACCCCAGAGTCCTTCTGGACTGTTCAATTCCACTTAGGTCCATGATGGATAAAGGAAAATGATATGGATTGCAAGTAGATAAAAATATATTTATTTTTTTTTTGAATTAACCGAAAAAAATAAAATAAAACAAAAGGAAAAAAATAGTTCAAAAATTAAAAGAAAATAAGATCAAAGTAAATTGAAAACTGAATCAATTAGTTAATTAAACAGATTTTGAGATTAGCAATTAGAAAGATATGATTGAAAAATTTTTATGAAAAAGATTTGATTTTTGAAATGAGGAAAGAGAAAACAATAAAATGACACCAAACTTAAAATTTTTAGAAAATCAAACACTAATTTTTCAAAAATTTTAAGGGAAAAACACAAAGAGGACACCAAACTTAGAATTTTTAAGGATCAAAAAGGGACTAAGGACATGCAAATTCGAAAAATAGAAGAAAAATAAAAGCATGCAATTGACACCAAACTTAAGATATGAAACTAGACTCAACTAAAAGACTCTAAACC
>NC_029779.3:26203670-26233833 GCF_000817695.3 Arachis duranensis
CGTTCATAGTTGAGAATGATGATGATTGTCACGGATCATCACATTCATCCGGGTTAAGAACAAGTATTATCTTAGAATGGAAGCAAGCATGATTGATTAAGAAACAGTAGTAATTGCATTAATCCATCAAGACACAGCAGAGCTCCTCACCCCCAACCATGGGATTTAGAGACTCATGTCGTGGAAAGTACACCAAGAAACGTGTAAAGTGTCATGAGGTACCGATACAATGTCAAAAGATCCTATTAATAGTAAGTGCTTGGGCTGAGCATTGAAGCATTTTCGTGTAGAGACTCTTCTTGGAGTTAAACGCCAGCTTTTATGCCAGTTTGGGCGTTTAACTCCAAGTTTTATGCCAGTTCCAGCGTTAAACGCTGGAAATTCTGAGGCTGATTTGCCACGCCGGTTTGGGCCATCAAATCTTGGGCAAAGTATGGACTATTATACATTGCTGGAAAGCCCAGGATGTCTACTTTCCAACGCCGTTGAGAGCGCACCAATTGGGCTTCTGTAGCTCCAGAAAATCCACTTCGAGTGCAGGGAGGTCAGAATCCAACAGCATATGCAATCCTTTTTAGTCTCTGAATCAGATTTTTGCTCAGGACCCTCAATTTCAGCCAGAAAATACCTGAAATCACAGAAAAACACAAAAACTCATAGTAAAGTCCAGAAAAGTGAATTTTAACTAAAAACTAATAAAAATATACTAAAAACTAACTAGATCATACTAAAAACATACTAAAAACAATGCCAAAAAGCGTATAAATTATCCGCTCATCAGTTGCCCCCCTTTTTTCTGGTTTGTGCATTTCAGAAGGGATTCCCTTTGGGTCTTTCACCCCTGAGGAGCCTTCTCTGTGCTGATTAGCCGCTCCTTATAGAGTGATTATAGCTCTGTCATTGTTACCTGTGTCTTGGTGTTCTTGCTCAGATTCAGACGCGGTGTTTTCGTCCTCGTTCATGTCGTCCACCATCACGCGTTGATCTCCCAGGTCACCGACAATGACGCCAATGTTATGTGGGTAACTTGAGATAGGTGGATTGGGTTTAAAAGATTGGCCTAAACGCCAATAGAAGGTGGCTTTCAACTTGCTGCGCGTCTAGGAGCCGCCGTCCGAATTTGTGTACGCAAAAGAATGGGAGGTGGTACCTGCAAAGACACTCCAATGCCTAAGTCAGCAAGGGGGTAAGCAGGTTTAGAATGTATTGGAACTTAGTTTTACCTGAGTATGTCAGTGTATTTATAATGGCGATTCAACTTTTGGAGTAGTTTCACTTCTGAAGGTGGATAACCGTCCCTTTATCTTAGGGTTGTTTGGATATTGCTTCTGGAAGTGGATGAGAGATTTTAGGGGCAGTTACTTATTTGAATAAGTGTTATCTGCCAGCTCATGTTGAGCCTGACCTCTTTGGGGAGGAGCCTATGTCGAGCCTGACCTCTTTTAAAGAGGTCAGGTAAGTTGTGAAGGCCAGTCTTTGGTTGGCCTTTTTGTCTTACTTAGGCCTGGCATAGTATTGGGTCAGGGTATGAACAGGTATGCAGATGATTATGTTTATTTTTTTTAATTGGATGGTTATTCTTTTGATTCGATTTACTCATGCATAGTTAACAATGGTTGGATATTTAATTCATTAAGTGTGCAGATGGTTATCATAATGTTAAGTTTTAGAAGATAATTTGGAAGTGGAGTTTTTATTTTATTTTATTGGATCAATTCTAGAGCTCATTATTCACATTGTTTACAAAAATCATTGACTACCTAGCAAAATCTTTTTTTTTTTACACTTATTCTTCGAGAATATATATTAGGAGCGGGGTAGTAATTCTTTTGAATCTTTTCATGAAAGGGGGGACAAATATCATGAAATGAACTCTAATTAAGATCGAAAGCTTAAAGTTTGAAATTAGTCTTCCAAACAATTAAACGAATATTAACGGAATGCTAATGTGAATAATCGGATGCAACATTAGATTTTATAAAACAACGGTTTTTTTTGTTTTAACACTCGAATAAATAGTCCAAAAATGTTTTTGTTTTAGCACTCAAATAATCTAAAAACAACATCATAAGTAATATTTATTAATTTTTTTTCTTTTAAAGCAAGTGATCCGATATTATTTTTGGGCTATTTGAGTGTAAAATTAAAACTATATTATTGTATAAATTTAATGTAAAATTTGACTATCTATATTTACATTCTATTAATATTTGAAGGCCCAAAATTGTCTTGAAAACTCATGCGAGTTACGTTTACAAAATTTAAAAACTAAATTAAAGTTAACCTATAAATTTAGGACCTGACTAAAAATGTAATATAGGAAAAAATCATATATTTTTTGTAGTAATTCTTTTGACGAAACGTGGGGACAAATATTATGAAATGAACTCTAATTAAGATTGAAAGCTTAAAGTTTGAAATTAGTCTTTTAAACAATTAAACGAATATTAACGGAATGTTGATGTGAACAATCGGATGCAACATTAGATTTTATAAAACGACGACATTTTTTGTTTTAACACTCAAATAATCCAAAAAAATTTTTGTTTTAGCACTCAAATAATCTAAAAACATCATAAGTAGTATTTATTAAATTTTTTTCTTTTAAAACAAGTGATCCGATATTATTTTTGGACTATTTAAGTATTAAAACTAAAATTATATTATTTTATAGATTTGAGCATAAAATTTGATTATTTATATTTATATTCTATTAATATTTGGAGAAATCCATGCAAATTATGTTTACAAAATTTAAAAACTAAATTGAAGTTAACATATAAATTTAAAATTTGACTAAAAAAACGTAATGTAAGAAAAAAAACCATATATTTTTTATAGTAATTCTTTTGATAAAAGGTGGGGACAAAATATTATGAAATGAACTCTAATTAAAATGAAAAGTTTAAAGTTTGAAATTAGTCTTCCAAACAATTAAACGAATAAGGTCAAAATAATCCAAATAAAGAAAATTGGAATATGGTCACTCATCACTATGGTGCAAAATTTCAACCTAACTTCCCATTATAACCGCATTCAACTTCGCCTTTTAGCCATAACAAACTTCACTCATGAGAATCACAAGCAACAAAACATAAAAAAAAAAAGATAAATTAAAGAAAAATAAAAATATTAAAACAATTTCCTAATTTTCATTTTTGTGTGATCCGAACTATTCTGAACTTTCAAGTTTTTTTCCACACATTAATCATCTTTGTAAGCAAGAAACAATCTCAAAGAAAGGTAAATCAAACCTTGAAAATAAAGTAATAATTAATAAAACAAATCAAATGCACCCTTATTCCAATCAACGTAATAATGGATCAAAAAGCAGCATCACTCCTTGGTTGATCTTAACTACCATCTTACTCTACATTCTATATTCTTCCAACCTTCTCCTCTTTAACAACAATGACCAACAGGATTGCCCTCCCATCACCACCACCACCGCCACCACCACCAGACTTGACGACACTGCAACACAACAAATTCTCCAAATTAGTACAGACAACAACACATCTATGACCACATCAACCGAAGAAGAAGTAGCAAGCATAGACAATGAGAATAAAGAAACAACAACACAACAAAAAACTTCGAACGACGATAAAACGGAAGACGAAGAAGACGAAAAAGAAACGATTATATCGTCAGAAGAAGAAGTGGAAAATAACTATCCTGTGGTGGTTCGGTTAACCCCGGAACAAACGGCACAAACAACCGAAACAGAATTGAAGCACATTGTTTTCGGGATTGCCGCATCATCAAACTTGTGGGAACAAAGAAAAGAATACATCAAGGTATGGTGGAGACCAAAAGAAACCAGAGGCGTTGTTTGGTTGGATCAGAAAGTAACAACAACAAAAAACGAAGGATTACCGGAGATTAGAATATCCTCGGACACGTCGAATTTCAAGTACACGAACAACCAGGGACAGAGATCTGCGTTGAGGATATCCAGGGTGGTTACGGAGACACTGAAGCTTGGGATGAAGGACGTGAGGTGGTTCGTGATGGGTGACGATGACACGGTTTTCATAGTTGACAACGTTGTTAGGATGCTTCAGAAGTATGATCATCGACACTTCTATTACGTTGGCAGCACTTCCGAGAGCCATATTCAGAACATGCATTTCTCATATGCCATGGCTTATGGCGGTGGTGGCTTTGCTATAAGCTACCCTTTGGCGGTGGAGCTCGCTAAGATTCAAGATCGTTGCATTCAACGCTACCCTGCTTTGTATGGAAGCGATGATCGGATTCATGCTTGCATGGCTGAGCTTGGTGTCCCTCTCACTAAGGAATTTGGCTTCCACCAGGTTTGTAAAAGTTTGATTATCTAATAACTAATTGATTATATTTAATCATGATTATGATGTGTTGGTTGTGCAGTATGATGTGTATGGAAACCTATTAGGTCTATTAGGGGCTCACCCAGTGGCGCCACTAATTTCAATTCACCACCTTGATGTGGTGGAACCAATATTCCCAAGGATGAGCAGAGCAGAAGCAATGAGACACCTAATGGAATCTGTGCGTGAGGATTCAGCCAGCATAATGCAACAATCAATCTGCTATGACAAGACCAGATATTGGTCAATCTCAGTTTCTTGGGGCTATGTGGTTCAGATAATAAGGGGAATGTTGCCACCTAGAGAGCTTGAAATGCCTTCAAGAACCTTTCTAAATTGGTATAAGAGAGCTGACTACACTGCATATGCATTCAACACAAGGCCTGTGTTCAAACATCCATGTCAAAAGCCATTTGTTTACTATATGTCTAGAACTTACTTTGATTCATCAAGGAAACGAGTTATTGGTGTTTATAATCTTGATACCGCTGCTAAACCTCCTTACTGCCGATGGAGAATGCCTTCTCCAGAAATAATCACTTCCATTGTAGTTACAAAATCTCCTGATCCTCTAAGATGGAAAAAGGTATTCATACTTTTTTTTGGAGACATCTTATGTGTTCATTCACATGCATAAATCTTTGAAATGGATTTCATTTTTATTATTTTTGTTGATAAACCACACATACTTGTTATGATTTGCAGTCACCAAGGAGAGATTGTTGTAAAGTTCTACCATCGCGTAAGCCCTCAACTCTGTACATATGGGTGGCAAATTGCCGGGAAGGTGAAGTTATTGAGATGCAGTAGAATGTGACAGCGTACATATATTGTTCCAATCATATGTTTTTACCATTTTTGATCCTAAATATGTTTCAAGACACACAAGGAATGATGAATAAATTAAATGAGTCCTCCTAAAGGTGGAAATTGAGCTTCCAATGATATTAACAATTTCCAGCCTCTAGTAGTTTTTGCACCAGAAAAGCCACACAGGAGAGAAATTTGAGATGCTTCTTTTTTGTTCTTTTCATCTTTTTCGTCTATGTAAACTATCCAAGGATATCATCAGTTGTGTAGTTTGTCTTGAAATGTAATGTAGTTTGTCTTCAAGTGAATATTAGAGTTTTCTTCATCAAAGTGATCGGAGGACACTGAATATTACAGTTTTCACTTGCCATCAATCCATAGTTCATTTTTTATATATATATAAAAGTAGTTATTTTTTGTTGCCACCAAATTGTATCAAATCTTTAGCAATTTCAGATATTATTCGTTTTTAGGGATGGAAGCAAGTTAACTCAACTCATAAACCAGCTCGACCTCAATTTAAACTCATCATATCTTGTATTTTACACACACATAGACATATATTATTTTTATATATAATTATGACAAAGGATATAAATTATAACTGATAGAGATATAAGTTTTTTTTATTTATATAAAATTATAAATTATGTTCATGATATTTGAACTTACTAGATGAGCTTAAACATGAGCTTAAACTTTACAAAAATATACTCAATTATTAATGAGTCAAAGTGTGAATCAAATTCAATTTTCATGAGCTGGATTTAAACTTAAACTTAGCTTGACTCACTTCCAGCCATACTCGTCGTATTTTGAATTTTATTTCACGTGTTCAAGCCTCGAAAGAACAATCAATCATTATAAAATTTCTAACATTGTCGTTCTCGAAATTCAGAGCAATGTAACTAACAAAGGTGATAACAACATATTTTAATCACAAAGAAAGAGTAATAAGTGTACAAGCAAAATCAATTGTAAAATCTTATATACATAATCAACAGCTACAAGTCACAATCATAGATGTATATACATATATATGTTAATTAATTAAAACAGAAAAAAGTAATAATATACAAACAGCACTATTTTATACCAAAAAGAAAGAAAAAAAAACAAGAACAGAAGTATCTTGAAAATCATCAGTCATCTTGGTTGTCGTTAATTTCTGGTGTTACTTGTCGGAAGGGTAGCCACTCAGAACCAGCGGGGTTGTGAGTATGGAACTAAGAGGACGATCAGGAGCAAAAAAATCGTAGTAGTAGCTGCGTTCTCCACAGTCTTTTCGCTCTTTGTGGCGGCCAGAGCAGCGCCGCCACTATGCTCTTGAATATTCTAATCTTGACTCGGCTCCTTTTCGGTAGTAACATATGTGTGTCTCTGACGGTGGTGGTTATTCGTTTAGCATCTGCATTGGCCATTGAAAAAAAAAACAGAAGAATTGAACAGGAAAAATGAACAAATGGTGGTTGGAGAAGGTGGAATCTCAAAAAGACAAAAAGAATAAGAATGAAGAGCAAAAAGAAAAACAAACCTTTTGTTTTGGTTGTGAATTGTAACAAGAGTGAGAGTTGTGTTATAAAGGGATCAAAGAGTTACTTTGCTATTCAAGTTTCTCCTTTGAATTTTATTTCACGTAGTTATGGAAATGTAACTAATGTTTGAAGACTTTTCACACTCCTAAAATAAAAAATGTTTGGTAACCAAAGAAAATCAGCCAAAATCAGCCATAACTTGCCTTATTTAGCATTCATTAATTGTTGCGACAATTAATGAATACTAAATAAGACAAGTTCTGACCGTTTTTTTTTTATCTACCTAGCATTACCCCCTTAAATAAACGTTAATTTGTCAAATTATTTATGGTAAAATCACGTTGTACAGACAGAGTCATAAATTCAAGGATTATTATTTTTCTAACAAAAGAAACCAACTCGTATGCAATAACTGAAATAAACTTTCCTTTGTTTTGGTGATCATATTATATACATTGATCTTTAACATAATATATTACTTTATAGATTGGAAATAAATATGCACTATAAAAAGATGGGAACTCATTATTCATATAACATATTCAATTATTCATATTCAGTTTTCCACTTGAATAGTGAATTTAGTTTCCATCTTGGCACTCTGGAGCAGAACATCGGCATGGAAATTTGAGTTTGGAAGAACACAGAAAACATTCTGTTCAAACTGCAAACACATGCACTGGAGTCTGAAGGTGGTAGCAGATGTTTAACAAAGATGAAGATCATAAAGTCACTTATTGTTGCAGAGGATAAAGCAACCATTTGCATTTGCATTAAGAGAAACAGAGCTCACATTTACACCGAGATGGTGAAGGAGGAGGGACTAAAAGGAAGAAACAAAGGCTTGAGAGTTTTGAAGATGCACCACCCGTTATCTTTCCTATAAAACAAAATTGATAACCAGGCACGTCACAGCATGGTTTTGTGTTCAGAAAAATGAGCTCCATTTTGCTAACCTCCAGAACTTCATATCTCAGAACCATTTCTAACAGAACATTCGGGGTCATCACTCCTTTCTGTCTCAGAACCGGTGCTTGCGACACACCATTGGTCATCCATTTTCTGATTTGGAGATGGACTTTTTGAGACTGAATAAGTGTGAGGATCGTATTTCTGCGAAGCAAGGAAGTCTAGAGCTGTAACCACATCGGCCGTGTTAGGCCGCATATTAGGCTGTTCTTGTAGACACATCGCGGCAATGGCAAGAGCTTGGTACAGGCCTCTCACTGGATATTTACCTTCAAGCAATGGATCAACCATCTCTGCGAATCTTTTCCGGTCTTTGAATAAAGGCCTTGCCTGCAGAACAAATATATGGCTTGTAAGGTAATGTTTTAGGATGGAAAAAAATGTTTTTTGACAACTTAGTTAACTCATTAATTTGGCAATAAACCAGCAACTTTTCAAATTAGAATTTTTTCTCTTCATTATCATCAATTCACTGATTGAAACAACACATAAAGATCAATGCTGACAAAGGAGCTCAAAAGAAAATGTTGGGGATTATATCAAGTGCTATTTACCACTCAATATTAAACATGCATAATGAGACTGAAAGCTTGAGTTAATCAAGACTATGAGCATAACATCTGAACCAACTTTGTGAAACAACATTACAATTTTGAGCATTAATGAGATATAAGATTTTTCATTAGTTTCTAATTGGAGTTTCCTTTGTGTTTGTTGAAGGGAATTCTGGCATGAAACTCAGCTAGACAAATTTTTAACAAGGACAATCACTATAAAAGATGGGATATAAAATCAACAAACAGATGCAGCTTAAAATAGTAAAGGTTAATAGGTAAAAGAGCATTGACATACCCATGCAACTAGATTTTCTTCCTTTTCAGGTCTTCTATGGTCGATGACTTTCCTTCCTGTGATGAGCTCCAAAAGAACAACACCAAAGCTGTAAATATCAGACTTGAATGTCAACTGACCCGTCATTGCATAATCTGGAGCACAATAACCATATGTGCCCATAACCCTCGTCGAAACATGAGACTTATCACCACTTGGGCCTACTTTCGCTAAGCCGAAATCAGACAATTTGGCATGATATTTCTCATCTAGCAAAATGTTAGAGCATTTCAGATCACGGTAAATGACAGGAGGCTTCATTTTATCATGCAAATACTCCAACCCCTTCGCTGCACCGGCCGCGATTTTCATCCTTGTATTCCAACTTATCGGTCTTTTTCCCGGTGGAAGATCTAAGGGAGCAAGCAACACAAAAATATTAAGACAAGCATCACATTATTCTACTCCAAATGAATCAAAGTTATTAGGATGTGAGTATGTACCATGTAAATGGTGCTCCAAAGATCCCAATGGCATGTACTCATAAACCAATAGCCTCTGATCTCCCTCGGCGCAAAACCCAATCGACTTGACAAGATTAGGATGATCTACCAAACTCAAAGTCAAAACTTCTATAACAAATTCCCTAATTCCTTGAAGGCCATGAGGGTCAAGTTGCTTTATAGCTACAACCTACATCCATAACAAACAAACCTCAACCTCAACACATGACAATAGCTGAATTAGAATGATGCATCAACATTAATTTATTTGAGGTACTTGTTTGTTTCTTGACAAACCTGGTTTATGCTCTCCAAGTGGCCCTTGTAAACCTTGCCAAAACCTCCTTCACCAAGAAAACAATCAGGCCTGAAATTCCCTGTTGCAGCTGCAAGCTCATCAAAAGTAAAGGTCATCGCTTTGTTGACGTTGCTGGGGTTTCCATTGTTATCTCTCAAATTCAACTTCTTCACGTCCAAAGAAAGTTGATTTTCATCATCATTGGAATTGCCTTCTCTTTTAACATTCGCTTTCACATTCAAACCAACTCTGCCCTTATTCCTCTCTGCACAACAATCAAACCAAAGCAAAACATAATAAGGGACACAAAAAGACACAAAAGGACAAAGCCCCTATTCGGATTATGGATTGGACCATTCCATTTCCATCCATGCAAACAAAAGAAGAAACAGACAAAAAGAAAAGGAATATGAAAAAGTTTAAGCCTTTAGAAATATCTAACGCATCCATGTTCAAAATTCACCATCCTACATAATTTCCAGACACAAACAAAGACAACACAATCAAATTCACAAGTACCATCGTCTTCGGATATGCCACTGCCACAAAATTGGAAAAATTTTCCTGGAAACATGTCTGAGAGAGGAACAAAAACATGACTTTATGAATTAGGACACAAATGGGAGGTGAGATTGAACAGGATCATATGAAACCTGAAAGTATATTTTATTTTAGCAAAATGCATGTGATTTGATTAGAAACAATGAAATAGTAAAAATATTTACCCTCAAAGGCATTATTTTTATTATTGTTGCTGTGTTTGGGGCTATTATTGCTATGAGAGACCCCAAACACAAGCACAAACACAAACAGAATCGAGAGTTTAGATGACTCCGGAAAAAAGTGTCACAGGCTGTGTGTGTAAGAGAGAGAGAGAGAGAGAGAGAGAGATGTGGTGTTTTTTTTAGCTGGGGTTTAATTTCAATATATATTTCTGGGTTTATACGCGGTGTACGTGAATTGCAAAAGATATGTTGTGTGGAGCCAATTAGAGGAAGCCACGTGGAAGGAGAGAGGTCCTTTTCATCATGGGATTTCATATCTTTTACACCTCAATGTGAATGAATTAAACTAGTCTTTTACTACGAGTCTTGTATGTCGTTATTTTTATATAAAATTAATAATTAAATTTTATAAAATTATTATTTAATAATTTTTATAATTTAGAAATATGCAAAAGAACTGTAATTTGCTTTTATTTAAAAGCCATGATATTATGATATATTATGTAACGAAATAAAATTGGCAACAATGAATGTGAATTGTGATAGTCAAACATTTTTTTTTTGTTTCTTTTTAGGTGCTGGAAAGCAAAGCTTCCTTTAACAGTATATTGTATATAATATAGTGAACAATTATATATTTGTATAAAATATAAAAATATTATATATATCCCAGAATTCAGTCAGTATGTATTGTTCTATTTATTTCGATGTGTATTTTATATAAAAATATTATTACAACATATTGAAATTTGTTAGACAAAGAATAATCCGGTCAACTTGTGAAAGGAAAAATAATCCACCTGAGTTATGAGGTATGAACTATGAAGTGTGAAGAGCAAACCTACGCGTATTGCACTTATGGTTTTGTTCTTTTATCACTGTGCATTCCAACTAATGGTTATCTACACGTTACGGCTAATAATTTCATTTTTAAGATAACTTTAATTTGATCCCAGCTATGGTTACTACTATGCTGGATATATATATTACTGCTCCTGTTTAAAATTTGAAACAAAATTTTTATTACAAATGCTCTATTTTATTGTAGTGTTACTATTCAAAAGTTATTATATACAGGTTCCTTTTCTTTTTTTTTTTTGCAGATAATTATTCAGATAGTAATACCCATAATTGTATATTAACAGAAACCTACAATAATATAATATAATATCACATTATTTTTGTTCTATTATATATAATGGCTGGAGATGAAAAGAGATCTGGTTCATAAAAAAAAAAAGTAAGTGTCTATCATTTAGACCAATCTTATATTCATTTATACAAATTTAATCATTAAAATGATATATTATTACTATATATGTTAGTGTCTATTTATTACAACACACTAATATAAGGTAAAGAATTTAATAATATAATGTAGTGGTGTTTATTTTTTTCCACAGAAAAAAGACATATTAGGAATATAGTAGGTGGTTGGATGAATAATGTGGCGACCATCTTGTTTGATATCAGAATATGATTTAATGATAGAAGGCATTTAAGGTGATAATTAGTTAATTACAACCATACTCATACATATACGCGCATGTCACTAAACTAAAACTTAAAGTATATGTCTTAATAAGATTAGATTGATTGATATTACATGTTAAGTTTAGCAAACAAATCCAAAGGAAAAAAAAAGAAAAAGGTAAATGATGTCATCGCTTTGAAGAGAGCATAAAAGTTTTCTTTTCGAAAAAGACACATCAATTGAATATTTGGACGTTAATGTAAAGATTATAAACACGTCATTGACATGGCACATGCCTATCCACTATATATAAGAAGAAATATTCCTGAGTAATGAGTATGGATAGTTTTATCTGCACCTACTCTTCAACCTAGTTGGTTTATTTATTCATTATTACTTTAAGAAAATAATATTGTTTTAATTTTAAGTTAAATGATATATATACTGACACTACTAGTGCATGCTGCTTTTTTTTTTAGCAATGCTAGAGGTCAGCAATTTTTGTGATTGTTAGCCATCAACTAGCCATCAATGATGATTTGATGGTGTGAGATTAGTGTGAAATTTTATCCAATGGCTCACCTTCCTTTGCTGGTTACATGCTGACTAAAATTCAACAAAACTATTGGTCTCCTAGACTTTTCCTTCTTTTTTTCTTTTTTTTTTTAATTTTTATTGCTTAGTAGTTAATTTGTTGGGTGGGAGCAACATTGCTCATTTTCTTGCTGAATGAGCAGATTCTCCACTATCATTTGAAAGGTAGAGCCGTACAATATTGAGAAGGAGGGTTAGTAGGTAAAAAGAATAATAATATGTGCATGTGCACCACCATGAACGGTGTGGAGTATTTGATGACCTAATTCTATAGGGTCCCAAAGTGGAACTATTATGTCATATTGGATACGATTCATCATATACTATTCAACTTAACACTAAATTATATTTATGTTCATGTTGGAGCTCCGATCCTCCTACTCGCATTATTCATGGATTCCAACAATTCACGCTCTTCATTTTTTTTTTCTCCTTCTGTTTTCCTAATATATTTACCTTAAGAAAAGTTCTTAGAACATAGAGAAAAAGTATGTCTTCCTTCTCATCATCAATTGGTCACTACAAAAATACTTAAAAAAAATGAAAAGATAAAAAAGATAAATAAGTATTTATAATTAAATATGGAATAAGAAGTTTGTACTCTATAAAAAGGATAAAATCTTTAAATAATATTAGAAAGATAAAAAAAACGTTAGAACTGATCTTATTTAATATTCATTCATTATTGTTGGAATTAAACGTTAAATAAAAAAGTTGTGACTATTTTTAGTTTTTTTTTTTTTTACTAAACATTCTTAAAATCTTTATTGCATCAATCGGAGTTTTGACATACAGAGCTTCTTTTGCAAAAAAGAAAAACAAATTAAATAACTTTTAACTTTTTCTTCATCTAATAAATAATAAGTCCTTAAGACAAGAAAATATAAGATAAATCTATTATCAAACACTTAAAATATTTTTAAAGATTTTAATGAATTTTTAATACATGTGAATTTTGCCTCCAAAAGTGACATGCATGTATCTTTGGAAGGAGAAAGTAGAACAATTACGCGGAAACAAGCATACAGATTGGTGGCAGGTAGGAGAATGTATTATTAATTAATTAATTAATTAATTAATTAATGTATGACATCTGCCACTAAGCTGTAAGGAACTAAAATTAGGATGATGAGTAGCGAGGCAGGTTGGTACATGAAATCAAGTAATATGGATGCGCTCGCCGCTCTGTCTTTAAAGTAGGTCCCCCACCATGCAAGCTTAGCTTCTTGCTTGCTTTCAACCAAGCTAGCTAGCTAATTGGTGCCCATACAACAACTACAAGTAGCTCTATCCAATTTGGGTTAGTTGAATGGTCATTTCACTCTCTTTTAATTTTAAATAAGTGTCGAAAATTTAAATTTTATTTTATGTATATATAACAATTTATTAATTAACAATAAATTTTTAAATAAAACTCTTCAAATCTATCATAAATTAATTTTTGACTACCTATTAAACTGAGAGATATCTACAGTAGCATTTGTTTTAAAATACTGAGACAGAGATTGAAAAATTGAGACTCAATATCATGTTTGTTAGTTCAGAGACTGATACTAAAATTTATGTCTCTATCTCCGAAATTTCAGTATTTCAGTACCTCCAAAAAGTGGGGACACAGGAGACTAAAATTTTTAGAGATAGAGACTGAAACTTTAACAACATTTTATACCTAAAATACCTTTATTTCAATTATTTAATTCTAATTTTACCCTTTGTACAAATTAAATTAAAATTTCATTCTTGTTTCAATTTCTGCCTCCCACTTTATACCAAACAGAATATTGAGATTTCTTTCGATCTCTATCTTTTAGTTTCTGTCTCTCAGTTTCAGTCTTTCCGTCTCTGCTTTATTTCTTGAAGTAGATCTAACTAAAGAAAATGTATAAATACGATAATATTAAAAAGATAAAAAATAATAATTTATCTTATTTAATATTTATTAATTATTATAATAATTAATAAATATTAAATAAAATAAATTTTAATTATTTTTTATTATCAAATATTTTTGGTGTTGATGGATGTTGCTTACTTGCTTCCAACCAGCAGCGCCAATAATTAGTTTCAATTGCGGTGTCTAGATCATTAATTATTATTTATTATTATTGTTGCAACCAGGAGTTCGCAGCATGTTCACGGCCGAAACACAATCCCAGCTAATAATTAATCTGTAGGAGAACAATATTCAACAACCAATTAAAAATAATTAGTGTTTCGATTGATGTTTCCTACGTTGTTCCATCGCAATTTGTTGGCATGCAACCATTTATATTAGTGGATACGACATGGCTTTTTGTTAGTGTGTTAGGAACTTAGGATTGTGTATATATCAAAGCATAAAAAATACTAATTGTCATGGTTGTTGTCACTATTATTAGTAGCCTAAATTCCTAATTAAGTATGGAAACATAGAGCATAAAAAATATAAGTAAATAACTCTTAATTAATTATTGTAATTAATAATTTTATATTTTTTTAAAAAATAAAATATAAATAATCACTAATTAATAATAATTAATTAATATAAAATATAATTTAAAAATATTTATGACTAGACACCATTAATTACCTAACGGTTTGAAAGCATAATCATGGACAAAAATATTCCATAGTATCTGATATGCACTATTTTATGTAGAAATAAATAATCTTTTGAGGCAAAAACACAAAATAGTAAAGTCCATAATATAAGGGTGGTTTGAACTTTGAACAAGCAAGTGATTCCACATGTACAGTAGTAGTAATGACCACGTCATAAAGAGGGATAACAACATGACGGTAATAACTCTACTCTATCTACTATACTGCTAGGCATGCACGCATGCAATGAAGGAGACGTGAAAGAGTAACACCTTCACGGATCCATTTAAGTTCACACTTTAATAATTCACAACCATAACTGCCTACCATTTATCTAGATCCCTTCATCGCCTTAAAGTTTCAATTATATTTTTAATTCCACGAAGTAAAAGCCTTGTATGTCTAGTATAATCAAGACACCTGGGAGCTTCTTCTAGAAGGCACGTTTACGTTACGTGGTTTAATTGTCCGATAATACAAAACACAAGCAGCCAGAAGCACTGGTATACTACTAATACTAGTCTATGAACCCCCTCAAATAATAACCACTAGTGAATTCTCCCGTGCCATGCACGGGTATGCCACCAAAAAATGAAATTATGTTGCATATGATATAGAAATATACACAACGTTGTTAATTTGAGCTCAAAATACTTAGAATACATCACTGGTTGATACATTTGAAAAATGCTAAAGAGAGTATATATTGCATTGACATCATCATGTAATATTTTGGAATACTTCTCTATACACAACATTCATTGTCGAATTTGTCGACGATGATCCAGTATTCTGAATTAGCACTCGCAAGCCACTCTTTGACGTTACTCTTGATAATGCAACGTATAGTTGACCATGCGTAAATACCAGTCTTGGTAAATACAATCCAACTGTGCTTAAAGTCTGTCCCTGAGATTTGTTAATGGTCATAGCGAATGAAATAATGATCGGAAACTGTCTCCATTGGAATCTAAATGGCAAAGCCTGGCTATTGGGAATCATATTCATACGCGGTATCAGGACGACTTGGCCTATTTTGCCTCCTGTTAGCGTAATGCATTCAATTACTTGGTTACCTAATCTCCTTACCTGTAATCTTGTTCCGTTACATAATCCGTTTGACTGGTCAATGTTACGTAGTAGCATGACCGGAAGACCCACTTTCAGAGTCAACTCATGGGGCGGAAAACCAGAGCAATTAATTGCATTAAGGACATCTGGTGTAAGCGTATCCAATTCAGATTCCATGTTTCCTTCTTTGAGACACAAAGTATCTGAGCTTAAATAAGTTTTCGCATCAGCATCCACACGTTGCATTATAAATGAGTTTACATCGTTGACAACTTCTAGCGTTGGGGCCAAAATTGAACGATCTTTGAAGAATGATGTGTTGTTGATATTAACCAACAGGTCGGGATAAACAAAGTCAACCAATTGGTCAAAATCTTGAATTATAATTTCATCGGGAATTACCACAATAGACTCACCATCAGTGGAATCTCCAGCAATACCATCACGTATGTCTAGCAACCATGAAGCAAACTGAGAAACATCACTAAGTGACGTATAAGTTGCTCTAACAGTTAAACGCATGTTAATTGTTAGCCTCAATACATTACAATGTTCCCATAGGTAAGATGAGCTTATGGTAGCTTGGACAATATCTTGGCGAGATCCCATTGGAATTACAGGTAGAATTTGCCTGAAGTCACCACCTAAAACTACAACCTTTCCTCCAAATGGTAGTTCTGAATTATAGTTAGGCTCAAACCTAACAATGTCCCTTAGGCATCTGTCGAGAGCTTCATAGCACAGCTTATTCAACATTGGTGCCTCATCCCATATAATAAGTTTTGCTCTGCAAACCAGCTTAGACAATGAGGTGCCTTGCTTAATGCAACAAATCGAGTCCTCGTTCAAGTCCAAGGGTATCTTAAACCTTGAATGTGCAGTGCGTCCATTTGAAAGCAACAAAGAAGCAATACCGCTAGATGCCACATTCAGAACAATTTTCTCTTTGCTCCTTATAGCTGCTGAGAGAGTGTTGTAGAGAAATGTCTTACCGGTTCCACCATACCCATAGACGAAAAAAAAACACCTTGATTTCCATTTACTGCATTGATAATCACATCGAATGCTTTCCTTTGATCTACATTCATGTTTGTTAAGTTCGTATCCAACTGATTGCGCAGACCATCAACGTCAAAGTTTAGTTCATCCATGATTAACCGATCATCTAACCCTTCAATACTGCCAAAGCTTGGAAAAAGCATCCCATCAAACTCTCTGAGTGATTTGCCGTTAGCCTGTAGTTTTTCCTCTATCTTTGAAAGTGTCAGATTCATTATCTGATCTTCGGATAGTTGCAGGTCTATCAAGGATACACAACGACGCACATATTAATTAGACATAAATTACTTGAATTTAATATAAATTAGCACCACGAACAAAGATGTAACAATTCAACTTACCTACAGACTGCATGGATTTTCTCTGAAAATAAAGAATGTCTTCAAACAAAACATCGTAACATTGTTGCCACACATTTTCAGGTCTACCCATATTGTTTGACAATAAGAGCACCACAAAAAGGTCACGGATGTAGTTTGCAGAAGCCCAATTACCTGCTTCTAAGATGGCATCAACAAATTCTTTGTCATCTTGCAGAAGGCCCAATGCGTAACATGCTTCCTTGAATGTGCTGTACACAACGCCTGCAACTGTACGTATGTCAACAAAACTTACACAACCCTTTTGAATGTTGAGCAAAAGTCTTAAGTAATAATCTTCACCACTTCCTCGTGGAACATGAGTAAGTCTGCCGATTGAGAATCCTTGTTTCCTTGGCATCCACAAAGAAATGTCTTCCTTCCAGATGAACTTATTTGGAAACTGGCTATATGTAAGAGTACGACCAAATGGAAACAACCTATTTGCAAGCATCCATGCTAGCATCTTTGTAGGCTTGCCATCAACCCTGTCAATGACGTCAACTATGTTTTCATAGTCTCTAAAAACCACCGGATGTTCGTCTGGCAAGTGAAAAGGTAATCTAATGACTGAAGGTTCTTTTTGTTGTATGTCGTATCCAAATATTCTCCAAACAGCTTCGCAGGCTGATATGTACCTACAATTGTAATAATTTCTGATATCATCAATAACCTTTTCAAGTTGCCCTTCTTCGTTGCTCTGATAGAAAGAAGCAGTGACACGATCATTTCCTTTGTGAACATACTTAAAAAGATATTTTATTGCCGATGTTTGACATGTATACTCAACGTTGATGTGGCAACAGTACTTTAGCAACAACGATCGGTTGTACGGGACAATGTATGAATTATCGGGAACTATGTTTTTCTTCATGATTGTTCTGCCATTGTCTCTTCTTCTATACTTGGGAAATCCTGCCTCATCAATTACAGTCCTTGATCTAAATTGTTTTGAAAAAAACTTAGAGCAACGACCGTTGGACATGCACGGGCTGGCATTGTTATGCCTGCCACATGGACCATGGACCATGAACTTCTCAACTGCTGCATATAGCTTAGGCCTGCTATGCTTGTCAGGGATCTCTACTGATATATGCTTGTCTATATCCTCAGGTGTTTTTGGTTTAAATAGAGGATTCATGAACAACAGTATATGAGCGTGCGGTAAACCACGCTTCTGGAATTCAACTGTGCACACGTCTGCAAATAAGGCGACTAATTAAAAAAAATGAGGCGACATGTAATCAAACATAACATTATCTATACTTACAGCCAGATATTTTGCCAAAGAACTTTCCTTCCTTGAAGTCTGCAATCAATTGACTCAGCTTGATATTAAAAATCCTTGAAACTATGTCAGGCCGATCTTCTGCTTTGAATCCGGTATCTTTCAAAAGACGCTTAATCTCATCCCACTCAGGGTTGCATGTTATGGTGATAAAGTAACTTGGGTAACCTGCATACTTGCAAATTGCAAAGGCATCTTTACAGTTATTAAACATGTATCTAGGTCCTCCAGTGAAGCTGCTAGGAAGGATTATCCTCTGCCCAGTTAACACAGCATTCGCCTCTCCCCGAACCAAAGAATCATGTAGTGCATTATACTTGTCAACCCTTAGTTTTGGTTGATTGTGCCTAATAAAGCTAAGTCGTTCTGCCTCGATCATAGTATATGCATCAACTGAGAATTGCTGAAATAATCTCCTTGATTGTAAAAGTATTGGTAATTCATTGCATCGCATTTGTATTCGGTATGAAAAAAGTTCCCTCATGCTGATAGTCTTCCTTTTCTTATTAGCATCAAGTCCATAACGAACGGATGTCTGGATGCCAACCCTAAAACCATCTTTTCCGTAAGGGAATAATAAAGGATATTGAAGAGCCAAGTACAACGGATGTAGAACATCAATCCTTTGCAACTTGTTTGACATGAATTGTACTATAATATCCCTCTCAAGAATTGAGTCGTCAATGTCCCCTACAACTAAAATTGCAACCTCAGATACAGTTGGTAAGTTATATACTCTTCCATCCTTATCCCGCTTTCTGATTAGCTTCAATTTGATTTTTGGGTTTGAACCCTCTGCAAATCTATCTCTGGCAAACCGAAAGGTCTTTGCAAGAGGATTGTGCACATCTAACATCTCTTTAAGATCAGTCACAATCTGATAGTCAACAATATTTGATGCTTCCATAGAGCTGAAATTAGAACAAACATGTTGTACAATGTGTTAGACGCAAAGATAAACAATTATAGTGCATTTTAAGTTGTGTGGATAATAAATTATTTTAGATCTAGATTTATAACAATAAACAGGAATTACCTCACGGAAGTTACCCGGTTTTGCACTTCATTCTCAGTGTCATGTATATACAGTTGAGCAAACCTTGGCCTATTATTGTCAGAAGGAATGGTAGTTTTAACCACTCAAAGAAAAAGTTGGCGGTGCTAACCCATTATTGATAGCATGATTGACTTTTTCAGCCATTGATGTAAATGAAAACATCGAGTTAAATTTTCTTATATTTTTTTGGAAGTACCTTGCTCTGTCGTTATTCATACTATGTAGGTCCTGTAGTGTTTGTGGTACCATTTTTAGTATTGGAAGTTCTACTTTACCATCCATGCAACATAGTCCAAATTTTGGTATAGTATTTCTCCTACTTTTTGATAGTTTCTCGCCTTCCCACATTGATGCATTGCAGTACAAACAACGGTGCACTGGATCACCTGCATCCCAAGCATCTGAAATTTGAAATGGCATGTCACATGATGATGAATTCCACATCTGAGTTTCATGTTTCAATATAAGTGAACTATACGCTAATAATATCTGCATGAATAGTAACTATATCGTCAAACCTTCTTCGTGAAAAGCTACCACATTGTGCACCAAGTGTTGATGGTCTTGATCTGTTGAAAAAATTTTTCAATGGGACAAAAATATATGAAAATACATTTTATTGAACATTGATATATTTATATTATAGGAACCACAAAAAATATCTATAATTTGAAACTAAAATATCTATAATTATTTATTCATTTAGCTTGGTAAGGGTATCTTGTGGCCACCATGCTAACCTTTTGTTGACGAAATATAAGGGTAAAATACAATTTAAAGGACTTATTAGTTGGAGGTCCTACCTTGATCCTCCATCATTAAATAATTAGTATTTTGGGTACAATCTATTATAGCTGAGGCCTCAGGGACTCCATAAGGAAGGTGTGCCTCCTGTGATAGTGATACATTTTGCACATTCCCTGCAAGTTTAATACTTAATTATTATGATCCATCCGCTGTTTGGTACATGATCCCTACAGTAGAAAATTCTTAAGGAAAGAGCATGTTGCGAAAAGGCTAACCGTGAATATGATGATGGAGTTCAGTGGAGCGCTTGTAGGTATGCTTTGCATTAGATTTTTCACATACATGCCTCCTTACATGGTTGGTTGCATTTTGACTTGCGCTGATGCAAATATAGAAACGGGAATGCAATAGAAAGGTTTCATTAGTGCCATAACGAATTTCAGATAACCTATAAGTAATGCATATACCTCGGATAATAAAGAAAATTGAGTCATTGTGCCCACCATTGGATCCAGTTATTAGTCCCAATGTCAACTTCAATGGGTGGTCTATTGTTGGTATTATAGCTCTTGGGAAGATTTTCCATACAACCATTTGAGCGATCGGGATATATTTTCTGAATCGTTCCAACGCTGGAATCATAAGCTTGGTGGCTACTTTGGTGAACTGCAAAGTTAATGGTCAGAATTTTATTCTCATAGAACACTTGATGGACCAAATTTGCTCGTTGAACCAATTAAACAGGCTATGAAAGTGCGTAATACCGTTAGACATGTCTGCAAGAGGAGTACGCCTTGGGTGGGAAAAGGTGGGGCAGTGTTTTTCTATAGATGCAGTAACGTCATTTCTAGTCCCATGCAGTTGAGGATGGTCAACCGAATTTGTTAATGAGGATAGATCGATTGACGTGTCCGAATGCCGTGATGAAGACGATTCGCGCATAAGCACGGCTGAGTTTCTCTTAAGGAGAAGTATTGGTGTCCTGCTTGAACCTAAAACATTTAAATCACACGTTGGAAACAATAAAAATGAGAACCTTAATGAACATAGTTAAGGAATCAATTTAGCCTAACTATAGAGAAGCAAGATACAAACCCATCGTTGTATCTTGTTCAAGTGAATGTTGTTGTCTTTGTATTCTCTGGTCGTGCAATATTAAGCTCCTCCTTAACCTGGCTAATTTGGGACTCAGTATATATTCATTATAATCCATCGTACACTACAGCACCAAATATATGTAAATCTTTGAATAAAAGACTCAAGGTTTGAACGACGACAATGTTTAGTACATATAGCTTCAAACAAAGTAAAATTAAATGTGTGGAAGAATAGCAAGGTCCATGTGAAGCAGCATGCTTGGAATAAATAAAGAATGGCACAGATTAAGGAGATAAATGAGTATGAAATCTAGGTGGAAATCTAGAGTGCATCATGTAAAGTTGATGCTGTTACTTAACAGAAGGTCAATTTGCATGGGTTGATCATTTTATCATATTCTATTTTTCTATTTGTATGCTATTTTGAAAATCCACTTACAATGCTACATGTTGAAGATATATATATGTGTGTACATTATTATGTATAGCGTGACTCATATATGCTTTTCTTTATATTTATATTCATATGTAGACATATGTTGAGATATCTATGTTATCAATTTCCTTATATTTATCAAAAAATCTCTAATTGTAGCATGGTTTTTAATCCCTTTTTATGGGTCACGGTCTTTGTTATTGGGCTTATGCCCATGGCAGACTCATATTAAAAATGAGTATGTTGACCTATCATGTAATCCTATAATATGATTACAATTCTTATTGCTAAAAAAAAGAACAAAAATTTGATGAACACAAAATTACATTCTTGGATTGAATTCTAGCAAAGAAAGAAAAAAAAATTGTAGTATTTGGATTATAATAAACCATAAATTGATAAGTACTTGATCAAAAAATTTGAAATGACATTTAAATGTTTTTAATTAATTTTATAGGTTATTAAAATTAGAATCTTTCCAGTTTAATATGTCTATAGTTTAAATTTTCTATTTCATATACTTATTATCACTTAAAGCTGGAGTATTTTTTATTTTTTATTTATTATAATTATTGTTATTATTATTATTATTCTTATTATTATTATTATTCATAATAATTTAAAAAAAATTTAAAAAGCAATACTCGCGTGAATTATAAATGACAAATGGTAGGAACTTGTTATGAGTTAATGTGCACTTAACACATGTAATGTCATTTATTGAATTTATTACAATTCTTAACGCTACAATAAAAGTACAAAAATTTGTTAAATACAAAATTACATTTGAATTCTAACAAATCATAAATTGATAAGCAGATTATTTAAATTACATTTAAAAGGTTTTAATGAATTTTATAGTCTATTAAAATTAGAATCTTTACATTTACTTATTATTATTATTATTATTATTATTGTTTAAAAATAATGTAAAAATCAATGCTCGCTTGAATCGTAAATGATAAATGCTCTGATCTTGTTATGAGTTAATGTGCACTTAGCACATGTAGTGTCATCTATTGAATTTATATTATATACATCATATGCAATGCATGTGTTTGTCTTTTTTGTATCACGATAGATGATGTAATGCATCATCAAGAGAAGTAAATACAAAGAACAAATATTAGAAACAGAAACGATTGATGCAATTAGCATTTTCAATCTAAAAATATTGCTTGTTCCTTTACATTGAAAGGCACATAAACTTGATACATAATAACTACATCACATGGAGCCAGAACATGATCATGAAAAGTAACTACATGAACCACCTCATATTTCTCATTTCATCTAATTCTTGATTGTTGATATTGTGCCGGTCCAACTATATGAGAACATCTACCAATAATGGTTCAAAGAGTGACTCAACCCAAAAGGAAATCATAGGTGATATAGGTATAAGACCAAAAGGGGTAATAACTAACCAAAACTTGGTACATACTGCATCAACATTTCCAGATTTCAACATACATGAAAGATTCATTCAAGGGACATGCAGTGAATCTCAAAACACTGCCAATTCTTAATAAGTTATTCCTTACAAAACCTCTCTAGCCTGTATTAAGATCCACTTCGATGAATACAGGTGTCATCTTCCAGCGGAGTCCCATGTGGTATTGAAACCCGCCGTAATCTAGATGGAAAGGCATGCGTTGCAAAATTAGCAGGAACATTCTGAACAAACACAAAGCCAAATGTTAGCATAGCTATGTCAAATAATATAATCATCTAGAACTTGAGTGATTTTATATATTTAATCGGCGTAGAATGTAATTACCAAGTAAGAGCACTGAATGTCGTGATTGGTTAACTCGCGTACAAAAGAATAATAAGGTGCGTTGATGATGAATTTGTCCGGAAAGTATAAGCCGAATGGTCCAGCATTGAAGCCAGGAAAATCAAAAGGACATCCATGGCAATCCACTAACTGTCCAACTGGATCAGATGGCATGAATTTATGAAATTTAGCAGGCACGGTAGTGAGAGCTCTGCTCAGATCAGTGGGTTTGTCAATGTGGTGATCGAGATGGTTGTTATTTCCCATACTTGGTTCTTGCATACTGACGTCCTCTTCATCAACGGGTGGGATAACATTCAGATCAATATGTAAATTCTTTGAAATTAGCTTGTATTTTGGAATCTCTAAAGCAACATCATGAGCTTTAGTATTGCTTGTCCTTTTAAAGAAAGTTTTTCCTTTAATAGGCACTGCATGCTCACCGTAACGGTCCTTGTTGTTCGTCTGCTTGTTGGTCACTTTAGCAGAGTTCTTCTTCTTCTTCTTGTTCACTTTGTACGATCCATAGTGGAATCGCTCAATCTCATCAAATAAAGGGTCAATTTGAATAACCTGTTTGCCCTTATGTGAGAAATTGTCATCTAAACGACCCTTCATATAGTGGTACAGAATTGGGAGGCTTGCCATCTTATCATCCCTAACCTTAATAACATAAAAAATGTCCCTGAAAAGGTAGCGGAGCTTGATGGTTCCCCCTTGTTTGAGGCCATAAAGTTGAACTAAGAAGTGTAAGCCTTCCATAATATAGGCAGTGTTGTATCCCTTAGCTATCCTAAGGGTAATTTGATTCCGATTGGTGTCTACAACTCGCATCTTGTCGTCCAAGAAATGGTTGTATTTCGTATAGAATAGGCTAGGGATAGAATGCCTTTTCTACGGCAAATGAAGATAGATGAAGATTGATTAATAAAAAATTGAAAAGAATGGCACGATGTGTCGCATTAGTGTCAGCAGCTAAGTCTCAGGCAAGTTTTAAAAAATAATAGATGCATTGACTACATAAAAAAAATTTCAACAATAATAGATGCATTTCATACCGCAAAAGGATCAACTGTGAGGTAAAAGACACGACATTCTTCATCAATGTCAGAGGCTTTGTGATCGTTGCTTACTGTAGGAACTAAAAAGAACTTTCTTCAGTAATGAATCGAACCTAGAGAAGTAAATGAGGTACTTTCATACATGTGTTTTGGGAGAGTTAAAGTAGTATATGGAAGGAGTAGAAAATACTTTGCTTCATACTGAATAGCATCTCTATGAATTAATAGAGAGACCCCACCGTAATATAGAATGGCAACAGGAATGAGAAAAAGGTGTATTGAGTGCAATATATATTTAGTTATCCTTAGCTATTTATGTAGTTATTATACTTTTTATAAGTGATTTACAGATGATGAGAGATATTTCAAATTAGGTAATCTGGATAAGGTATTCCTACTTATTTTATCTGCTAATTAAGTAATTAAGTAATAAGTAATAAGGGAATTTAGGTTGTTTAAAAAATTATTATAGGGACATGTGGCCAAAATAGGGATAGATAGTTTTAGATATCATCATTAGTCTACTCTATTGATAAGTTGTCACTACTCAAACTGTGAAGTATGGGCAACTCTATAAAAGTCAACTTGGAATTTGTGCCAGAATGACCATCCCTAAGGCCTTAGTAATGACTCAATCCTAATTTAGCGGTTGAGTGTTCAAGCTGCGTCTGAACATGATCTTATAAAGGATTGATTTTGTAAATGAAGTGTGTTACTGTGGTTACGAAGCTGATGTTAGAGCAGGTGATGGGTGTAGTCGAAGACAAATCATGACAACTGGTTGACAACCTGCTAAGAGGTATCAAGCGGCGGGTTCTGAATTATAATAAAAAATAATGGATTATGATAGAGTAAAGGCTTGCAAACTCTCATTGGTTTCATGGTTTGAGTAAATACATTATATCAAAATAACTATGATGGGAATGAATAGAGCCCCACGAAGCCACTTAATCAATCTTGTGTTACGATTAGGTTCATAGACTACAATGCCATTATTAATTAACATTTTGCCGCACAATTATTTTAAGCAGATTATCTATTATGTACTATACTTTGGGTTCAAATTTTTTCAATGGGTTTGATCTCATATAGTAATTGGGAGGACCCACACGGTGTATGTAGAGAAGTGTATTTTAATATATATGAATCATTGGTTAACTACTCTGCATATGAATGGATTTCCTCTTGGGCTATAAGTTATTAACTAACACTCCTTGCAAGGGCATCTGATAATTCCTTATGCAATTGTGACCACAGCTTTTAATTAAAAGAACTTAAGCCGTTGATCCATTGTAATGATTCACTGTTATTATTATAAGGAGAATCAAACAAAGGATCCTCTTTTTATTTCTCATCCACATGATAAGCATAACAACGGTAAGTTGCAGTCTTCGAATATGGAAGCAGATATAAAATTTAGACTGTTTATAGGGCGAAACACTGTCGACTCATTTGCATATTTGTTCCATAATAAGTGTGAATTGTCACAGATTGAGCCGGATTGGAAATTTTTGTATACAAAGTAGTTATTTATGCAGCAAAACATTCATTCCATAGATCAGCAACGTTGAATTAGTTAGCCTTTAAGGAAAAGCCGACATTTATGTTGGAACAATGAAGTAAATAAAGTTCAACATGACTTGGATATTAGATTAGATGGAATTAAACACGTGTGCACAACCAAGAACATGAACCAAAAAAAACTTGCATTCTAATGAAACAAAGTACTGAAATCATAGCTTGGCTATAACATTGGCTCTGGAATTAAATATAAATGACGAAATTAAAACTAACTAAAATAGATGACTACTCACTGGCTGAAACCCAAACTAATGTTACCATTTTTCACATCTTAAGGATCTTTACATGCATCGTCGTCTCGTCATTTGAAAAAACGGAAAACTGCAAAACAGTACCAGATTTAAACCCATTGTATTTAGCAAATAGCTTCCAACCACGTGTAAAATACAACCCAGCTTTATTTTTTTTGCTCCACCTCAACCCCATGCGGTAGCAAGAGCCATTGTCCATAATCACCTTGACATGGTTGTGTTTGCTAGGAAATGCACTCTCAGCAAATCTAAGGGGAATGATCTTACAATTGAGGACCACGGAAAATCGAAAAAATTTAAACAACTTGTTAGGAATTGTTGGATGAGGTATAGTAATGCACGAAAGTAAAAAAGTTTAGGATGATTACCATGGAACTGTTGTTAACTTGGTTGGAAGTCAGAAGCTTGAGGCAGTGATAAACATGAGGTCCTTGAATGTTTGAGTCGGGGCCACCAGTGGTTAACGGTGTAGTGTATTGGTTCGGTTCGGTTTTTTCGGGGAGGTGAGTTTGTACTTTAGTAATGGAACAAACATGATTGATGGTACCATTGCAGTATGGGAATGCCTGTTGGGAAACTTGGGCTAGATCCTGGCCAAATTTGTTGCATTTGTTAAGCATGGTATGTGACGCGCTCGCAGCGGAGCGGTCTAGGTCTTTCTAAAGAAAAGTCTTAGACAGCGGAAAAGTACTAAGGAAACCATCCTGTCCCTGGAAGCCTGTGAGCTGAAGATCTTTCTTATAGGCAGTTCTCACCTCGGAGGTGTTCCCGTTAGAAGCAGGGGGAGGTATTGTGGCAATGGGATTATGTAGAGTTTGTTGTACAAAGCTATTTTGCAAATTAACTTCTAGAACTAGCATATCTGCATTGTTCGAATGAACCAAATCTGAAGGAGTCGAAACTCGTGGCATTTGTTGGGCAGAAAGGTGATTGGATGGTGGCTTATTTCTGTGCAAAACATTAGAAGCTGGATATGAGAAATCTTTTTGCATCATGAAGCTGTCCTTCACCTTCATAACAACAAATATGTCCTCCCCGACGTACAGTAACTTCATCCAGCCACCATGGCCGAGTCCATAACATGTGACCAAACTATGAAATCCATGGAGTATGTAGCCAGTAGAAAACCCTCTGCTCAATGATAGCTCAATTTGATTGTCATTCATGTCTATTACAATCATCCTATCTCGAAGAAGTTCCCTAAACTTCCTATAAAATAGGGAGGGTAACTCATGTGTAACCTGAAAATATAGATTAACATAATTATAAGTATCTTGTTTTTCAAAAAACGAAGAGAAAATATATATGAATATTTTGGAAGCTATTTATGGCTCAAGGGGTGAATAAATAAGACTTACAGCTTGGGGATCGACATGAAGATAAAATATACGATCCTCATCAAAGTCCGCAGGAATGAGCCTACTCTCCTCCATGGTTTGTAATAGTGGAGGTAGAAATATGTATGGAAGTGTTGTGATAGCTTATGACTATTCTACTGGCCCTTACAAAGTAACCAGCAATGTCTGTCCATGCTAAAAAAAAAATGCAGGTCTGATGTTTGAATAGGATAGTTGTAAATATATATTAACTTTCCAAAGAAGAAGACAGGTACATGAAGTCACTTTACATATTTTATCTTGGAATAGTGTGAACAGATGTACATAAAGCACCGCTTATAGGAAGGAGAGATCATGCACAAAGGACAGCTGTGCTCTGATGGGGTAAGGTAAGAAATATTCAATAGGGATATAGGGAAGTAATGATTTCAAATAGATCAAATAACCAAATAAATCAAATAAAGGAGGTGCCACACATCATGCCCTGAAGCCAGTCGTAAGAAAAGTAAATATGTGTAATGTTAGTAAACAATAAATGATAGCTTTTATGTTGATTTAGAAATAAAAAATTTGAAAATGAAAAAGTGTATATATAGGTATATAAGAGCTCATATCATGTCCTTAGGTCTCCCTTCTAGAGTGCTAGTTCATTTGTTGACAGGCAGAAAGTTTGTCTCATATACATGCTATATTGACTGTTACGCTAATTGGTATAAAGGAATAAACTATACAATTCTAAAGACAACCGCATAAGGAATGTATATTATAAAATGATAAAAAAAGTAACATCTTTATTGATGGATCTGAAAATGATTAAAAAATGCTTGGGCACATCTTCTAGGCAGTGAATCATTATCCAGATTATCTATCATAAGTATTAAGTTAGATACTAATTTAAATTTAGATAGTAGGATGCAATTATTAAACAAACACACTACGATTGGACAAAAGGAACCAAACATAAGAAGCAAGCGCATATCATAGATATTGCTTTTGCTCGACATACATAATAAGCATTACATGCACACAATGAATCGCATGGTTTGGTAGCATTAGACCATGCATTATTGGATGACATAGCTAAAGGGAAAAAAAACCAACATCATCACTTCACTAAAGGACACAACACGAAACCATGATTATATGCAACATTGATACTGGGAAATATACTATGGTACTTGAGCTTGATCATTCGTCCACCATATATTTTGCTTGAGAATCTATCCAGACTAATCTTGGTAGACTTTATCAACTCCGGGAATGCCATCTTCGAGCTTTCTACACTTCGATGATGATCCATTAGCAGAGTCTGGATAAAGATCAATGAGTCGCTTAGAGCATCCACCACTAATAATGTTTCTCTTGGGGATTGAGAAAGCATCATTAGAGTTGTCCACCAAAGCCACAACAGAAGGAGAACCCGTGCCCTGCATTTTTAACTAAATATCACTACTTAATGCTCAACTTAACGATTTTCACCGTTTGATAGTTACCTTTGGCGTGTCGGTGGAAGCAGTTTGCAGGGTCAATAGTTCTGAGTGTTCCAGTGCAAGGTTTTGCTGCACCAAGTCAGACGTATAAATAGGAATATCACAAAGGTTTACCATAATCAAATAAGTCATCAAATAATTCACCTGGTATATATCATGCTTTCCTAAAAATTTTGTTATAAGCGATATCTCATCAGTCATCTTCATCACAATGACCTTGCAAGGCTGGAAAGAATTTAGATCTTCCATCTTGACAGAAACCTTGAAAAGGAATTTCTTACCCCTAAAGGAATTGAGCTCTATTGGGTATTCCTCATTTACTCCACCCTGATTTTGGTTTGTAGGTTAATTAAAGAATTGTGTAACAATATTTGTAAAAGGAATAGCATGTCTTTACATATACATAACTCTGTATGCATTGATGAGCGGATAATTTGTACGCTTTTTGGCATTGTTTTTAGTATGTTTTTGGTATGATCTAGTTGATTTTTAGTATATTTTTATTAGTTTTTAGTTAAAATTCACTTTTCTGGGCTTTACTATGAGTTTGTGTGTTTTTCTGTGATTTCAAGTATTTTCTGGCTGAAATTGAGGGACTTGAGCAAAAAATCTGATTCAGAGACTAAAAAGGACTGTAGATGCTGTTGGATTCTGACCTCCCTGCACTCGAAGTGGATTTTTTGGAGCTACAGAAGCCCAATTGGCGCGCTCTCAACGGCGTTGGAAAGTAGACATCCTGGGCTTTCCAGCAATATATGATAGTCCATACTTTGCCCAAGATTTGATGGCCCAAACCGGCGTTCAAAGTCACCCTCAGGAATTCCAGCGTTAAACGCCGGAACTGGCACCAAAATGGGAGTTAAACGCCCAAACTGGCA
>NC_029779.3:26234811-26235873 GCF_000817695.3 Arachis duranensis
GGGATTATGAGAGTTGTGAAAAGTATTGATCACAATTTCGTGCACCAAGTTTTTGGCGCCGTTGCCGGGGATTGTTCAGTTTGGACAACTGACGGTTCATCTTGTTGCTTAGATTAGGTATTTATTTTTTTCGAAATTCTTGAAGATGAATTCTAGTGTTTCATGGTGATGTTCTTATCATCACCAAAGTTGATTGATCTTCATCAATTTAGCTCTTGAATGCAATGTTCTGCTGAAGCTTGGCTGACCATGTCTAATTCCTTTAGACTGAAGCTTTAGACTAACATTGCATGATTCCTGGAATTCTCATTAAGAATTTTGATATCTTTTTCCACTTAATTTTCGAAAAAGCACAAAAAAAAAATTTACAAAAATCATAAAATCCAAAAAATTTCTTGTTTGAGTCTAGTGTCTCATCTTAAGTTTGGTGTCAATTACATTCATGTGTCTTAAGGATCTTCAAGTAATTCTTGATGATTTTCGTGCTCTGATCTTTGAATTCAATTGACCTGAGTGTTTTGTGTGTCTCATATGCATTCTCATTTTGTTAGTGTCAGTGGTATACAAACTGCTAAGTTTGGTGTCTTGCATGCATTGTTATTTGATTCTTCTTGCATTTTGATTTATCCTTATTATTAAAAATCCAAAAATATTTTTAATTTGTGTCTTTTCAAGTCAATAATACAGAGAATTGAAGATTCAGAACATTCAGCAGAGGAATTGCACAGAAAAAGCTGGGCGTTCAAAACGCCCAGTGAAGAAGGACAGACTGGCGTTTAAACGCCAGCCAGGGTACCTGGTTGGGCGTTTAACGCCCAAAAAGGTAGTGTTTTGGGCGTTAAACGCCAGAATGTGCACCATTCTGGGCGTTTAACGCCAGGATGGCTAAAGGGGGAAGATTTTGTTTTCAAATCAGATTTTTTTTTCAAGTTTTCAAAGTTTTTCAAAATCAAATCTTTTTTCAATTCAATTTTTCAATCAAATCTTTTTCAAAATCAATTTCTTTCCATTTTCAAAGATACTTACTATCAATTAATGATTTGATTCAACATTTCAAGTATG
>NC_029779.3:26238895-26240166 GCF_000817695.3 Arachis duranensis
TGACATTAAAGAAGCGCTTGTTGGGAGGCAATCCAATGTTTTATAATTAACTATTTTCCTTTGTTATTTTTTTTTTTTTAGGTTGATGATCATGAGAAGTCACAAAATCAATGAAAAAAGCAAAAACAGAATGAAAAATAGGAAGAAAAACAGCACACCCTGGAGGACGCACCTACTGGCGTTTAAACACCAGTGAGGTTAGCAGGTGGGCGTTTAACGCCCAGTCTGGCACCATTCTGGGCGTTTAACGCCAGAAAGGGACGTTAAACGCCAGAAAAGGGCAGGAAGCTGGCGTTAAACGCCAGAAATGGGCACCAGCCCGGCGTTTAACGCCAGAATTGGCACAAAACGAGATTTTGCTTGCCATTTGGTGCAGGGATGACTTTTCCTTGACACCTCAAGATCTGTGGACCCCACAGGATCCCCACCTACCCTACCACTCTCTCTCCTCTTCACCCATTCACCAATCACCTCAACACCTCTTCCCCAAAAACCCCTCACCTATCAAATCCCTTCTTTCTCTTCACCACTCACATCCATCTTTCATAAAACCCCACCTACCTCACCATTCAAATTCAAACCACTTTCCCACCCAAACCCACCCTCAAATGGCCGAACCCTACCCTTCCCCTCTCCTATATAAACCCTCCTTCACTCCTTCATTTTCACACAACTTAAACACCATTTCTCTCCCCTTTGGCCGAACACAAAGCCATTCTCTTTCTCCTCCTTTCTTCTTCTTCTACTCTCTTCTTTCTTCTTTTGCTCGAGGACGAGCAAACATTTTAAGTTTGGTGTGGTAAAAGCATTGCTTTTTGTTTTTCCATAACCATTTATGGCATCCAAGGCCGGAGAAATCTCTAGAAAGAGGAAAGGAAAGGCAAAAGCTTCCACCTCCGAGTCATGGGAGATGGAAAGATTCATCTCAAGGGTGCATCAAGACCACTTCTATGAAGTTGTGGCCTTGAAGAAGGTGATCCCCGAGGTCCCTTTTTCACTCAAAAAGAGTGAATATCCGGAGATCCAACATGAGATCTGAAGAAGAGGTTGGGAAGTTTTTACTAACCCCATTCAACAAGTCGGAATCTTGATGGTTCAAGAGTTCTATGCCAATGCATGGATCACCAAGAACCATGATCAAAGTGTGAACCCGGATCCAAAGAATTATCTTACTATGGTTCGGGGGAAATACTTGGATTTCAGTCCGGAAAATGTAAGGTTGGCATTCAACTTGCCCATGATGCAAGGAGATGAACATCCTTACACTAGAA
>NC_029779.3:26240265-26242405 GCF_000817695.3 Arachis duranensis
GTTCATGAGGTTATAGCCCAAGAACTCTATAAGGTGGCGGACAAGTCCTCTACCTTGGCAAGGTTAGCCTTTTCGTATCTCATTTGTCACCTCTGTTATTCAGTTGGAGTTGACATAGAGGGAGACACCCCCATTGATGAGGACAAGCCCATCACTAAGAAGAGGATGGAGCACACAAGAGACCCCACTCATCATGAGATCCCTGAGATTCCTCAAGGGATGCACTTTCCTCCACAAAACTATTGGGAGCAACTAAACACCTCCCTAGGAGAATTGAATTCCAACATGGGACAACTGAGGGTGGAGCACCAAGAACACTCCATCATCCTCCATGAAATTAGAGAAGATCAAAGAATCATGAGGGAGGAGCAACAAAGACAAGGAAAAGACATTGAGGAGCTCAAGCACTCCATAGGATCTTCAAGAGGAAGAAATAGCCGCCATCACTAAGGTGGACCCGTTTCTTGATTTCCTTGTTCTTTATTCTTCTGTTTTTCGAATTTTTTTGTGCTTATGTCTATCCATGTTTGTGTCTTGTGATCATTAATGTCTTAGTGTCTATGTCTTAAAGCTATGAATGTCCTATGAATCCATCACCTTTCTTGAATAAAAATGTGCTTAATTGAAAAAGAAAAGAATTGCATGAATTTTGAATTTTATAACAGTTTAATTATTTTGATGTGGTGGCAATATTTTTGTTTTCTGAATGTATGCTTAAACAGTGCATATGTTTCTTGAATTTGTGGTTCATGAATGTTGGCTCTTGAAAGAATGATGAAAAGGAGACATGTTACTGAGGATCTGAAAAATCATTAAAATGATTCTTGAAGCAAGAAAAAGCAATGAATATTAAAAAAAAACGCCAGGCCTAAGCAGCTAAATCAAGCTGTCCCTAACCATGTGCTTGTGTCATGAAGGTCCAATTGAAAAGCTTGGGACTGAGTGGTTAAAGTCGTGATCCATAGCAAAAAGAGTGTGCTTAAGAACCCTGGACACCTCTAATTGGAGACTTTAGCAAAACTGAGTCACAATCTGAAAAGGTTCACCCAATTATGTGTCTGTGGCATGTATGTATCCGGTGGTAATACTGGAAGACAGAGTGCTTTGGACCACGGCCAAGACTCAATAAGTAGCTGTGTTCAAGAATCATCATACTTAACTAGGAGAATCAATGACACTATCTGGATTCTGAGTTCTTCCATTTTTCTGTTTTCTGCAATAGCTTGAGAATTGGAGGAGAGAATTCACTTTTTCTTCCTCTGATCTTTTTGTTTTCTTTACTTGGTTTTGTTTGAGTCTTGAGTGTGAAGAATTGAGAAACTTCTGTCTCAATCTCCATTTTAAAATTTCTGCATGATTGAGTTAAATTTCATTTCCTTTTCTGCTTCAATCTTCAATTTCTCTTTAATTGCTTTGTGAACTTGGATCTAAGAAGGCAATTGAGATCTAGACTTGATGAGCGGATAATTTGTACGCTTTTTGGCATTGTTTTTAGTATGTTTTTGGTATGATCTAGTTGGTTTTTAGTATATTTTTATTAGTTTTTAGTTAAGATTCACTTTTCTGGGCTTTACTATGAGTTTGTGTGTTTTTCTGTGATTTCAGGTATTTTCTGGCTGAAATTGAGGGACCTGAGCAAAAAATCTGATTCAGAGACTAAAAAGGACTGTAGATACTGTTGGATTCTGACCTCCCTGCACTCGAAGTGAATTTTCTGGAGCTACAGAAGCCTAATTGGCGCGCTCTCAACGGCGTTGGAAAGTAGACATCCTGGGCTTTCCAGCAATATATGATAGTCCATACTTTGCCCAAGATTTGATGGCCCAAACCGGCGTTCAAAGTCACCCTCAGGAATTCCAGCGTTAAACGCCGGAACTGGCACCAAAATGGGAGTTAAACGCCCAAACTGGCACCAAAGCTGGCGTTTAACTCCAAGAAGAGTCTCTACACGAAAATGATTCAATGCTCAGCCCAAGCACACACCAAGTGGGCCCGGAAGTGGATTTTTATGTCATTTACTCATCTCTGTACACCCTAGGCTACTAGTTATCTATAAGTAGGACATTATACTATTGTATTTTCATCTTGGTTCTTCTGGTCATTTTTATGCTATCTTAGATCATTGGGAGGCTGGCCATTC
>NC_029779.3:26242633-26286720 GCF_000817695.3 Arachis duranensis
CTGGATTCTATTCCGGCCTGACCGAGAACCGACAGCTGATTATAGCCATGCTGTGACAGAGCATAGGAACATTTTCACTGAGAGGATGGGAGGTAGCCACTGACAACGGTGAAACCCTACATAAACTTGCCATGGAAAGGAGTAAGAAGGATTAGATGAAGACAGTAGGAAAGCAGAGAGACGGAAGGGAAGGCATCTTCATGCGCTTATCTGAAGTTCCTACCAATGAATTACATAAGTATTTCTATCTTTATCTTTTATGTTTTTATGCGTTCATCACCATATCCATTTGAGTTTGCCTGACTAAGATTTACAAGATGACCATAGCTTGCTTCATACTAACAATTTTCGTGGGATCGACCCTTACTCGCGTAAGGTTTATTACTTGGACGACCCAGTGCACTTGCTGGTTAGTTGTGCGAAGTTGTGTAATGCCATGGTATTGAACACCAAGTTTTTGGGGTTCATGACCGGGATTATGAGAGTTGTGAAAAGTATTGTTCACAATTTCACGCACCATGCATATTTTAAACATTACCCTAGTTAGTTGTGCAAGCCTGAGGTCAGAGGCAGAGATTCCAAGATATTTGGCCGCTTCCTTGTCATAAAGAAGGAATGAAGCCGTATCGGTATCATCAGCAACCTACAAAGGAAAAGGCGTTACGAAAGATACATGGATACTGCATGAAGTTGCTGAATAAGAGCTTGAACAAAGGGTTGACTTGTATACCTGGGTGTGTGAGTCGTTGGATAGGCGGCACACTTGGCACAATAGTAAGAATCCTCAGCCTCCTTTAGTGAATGAAAGCAATGTTTACAACTTTTGTACCACCAACCGTTCTAGGGGTCAATTGCAATTACAGTTGCAATTGTCACGAAGCTACCATTCTTAAGAATAAACAACATTCAAACTCATCGCATAGTTGGATTCACAAAATAAAGAGCGTAGTAGTTTATCAGGGGAAATTTGTTACGTTATTGTGGTTTTTTTTTCTTTCTCAGGCAAGTTTTTTAGTGAAACTTTTACTCTTATGACTTAAACTTAAATTATGAAATTATACGATGCACTTATATATTATTTTGAGTCGAAACAGTAATGACAAAATAATTAATTAATGAAGTCTTTATTATGAAAGTTTGTGAATTAATATTTTATTTTAAATAAGTGAAGACGTCATCCATTTTAGATATACTTCCCGTTAAAATAAATTAAGTTTTAACAAATTGAAGGAGCAAATAGTAAATTATATTTTGACGCAAAGAGATTACGTTGCTTAGTCAATAAAACTTCATCACAGACCTCAATGGATGCCTTGAGTTCAGAAATGGGTTTATAAATGGAGACGTTGATGAGATCGTCCTCCATAGAGTACGCTGGCTCCGCAGCAATTTGGGATAGTTGGTTTGCACGTGGAACCCCCGCCATGACGACGCTTAAATTTTTGACATTGTACATGAATTTCATTAATCTGTTCTAGTGTATGAGTGTCAATTTGATTCAGACGACAGGGTTAGATTTATTACCTCTTGCGAAAATCCTTAACCTCTTGGAAGTCCGCATTGATGTAGAGAATTGAATTATGATTGGTATTTGATATGCCCATTGCACCTGTGCCAATTAAGGTATATAGAAATAACTACACAATGACGGAATCAAAGCATGCTCATTGTCTAGTTTCCAAAGCAATTACATGAAGTGCAAATGTCGTACACTAATAAGAGCGATATAATTGCAAACCTTTAAAGAGGTTGAACTTAGCGAACTGTACAATGATGATGTACTCTGATGTTGGTTGCTCTTCAATGTGCTTGACCAACATAGTTGCAAAATCCTCCCAAAGTGTACACCTAATCTTGCCTTTTCCCCTGTTATAAAAGTACGAAGGGAAGAAACGTGAAACACACATGAATAAAACAACTCCCACATGAGATGCATTTAGTGCGTGGGTAATGATGTGAGTAACTATTTTACTAAGAAAATATATAACACTAACTGCATGTCATCAAGCTCGAGAACAATGTAGCTGCACTTCTTGCCATTCTTAGTAAATTCAATTATGTCACCCTTGCCAGTAAGTAGACCAATAACATCTGAAATAAAATAATATATAACGGATACTCACTAATTAATAGACATAAATGAATATATGTTTCATGTTTGAATAAGCTAATTGGAAGGTTGGGAATGATTTTCGTCATACCTATAAGATGCGACTGAGCATTTGTGTGGTTCAATATTAGATCATTAGGAACAAAACGAAACACATTCTCCGAAAAGGATGGATCATGGACCATCTGAAGTTGAGTATCCCTCTTGAAGTATATCCTACATGCATGATTAGTGGCCTTGTATTTCTGGTCATTCAAGGAAGTTGAGAAGTTACATACAATATAGATTTTTCCCTCTGATAACTCATCTTCAAAGAGCCTCCTCTGAGCATTCCTAATAGTGCACTGGATTCGATCCCCCTGGAAACAAAGCTTGGTATTAAATTGGTATCAAACTCATACATGAAAAAAAATGATATGCATAACAAACTGATCAGTAAAGTTTGTTAAATCAAGTGCTAGATTGTAGTTGTTAGCTCACCACGTAATCCATGACCACCAACTCTAAAGTTGGCTTCACGTATTTTTGCTCAGCAGGAGACAATGACCATATTTTCACGACTCTCACTTTAATCCTCAATATTAAGTGGTCTGAAGATGCCTCAATATCCTTGAGGTTGTTGTACGTGCTTGCCATTTGTAACCAATATATGTGGAGCTGTAAAGAGTTGTTACTTGAACTCTCACTGGAGCAATGCTGGAGTATTCATATGGGTGATGAATTTATAGTAACACGTAGCCCATGGTGGTGGTGGGAGGTGCCTGATGTTGTAGATGCTAGTGACATGGTGATTGGTCATGTACACGCAAAGTAGCCATCTTGTAGAAAGTAACTACATTTACGACAGTACATGAGGCCATAAACAACAGTACAATCTCCTCAATTACATTTTCAGAACACCATTCTGATAGCCCAAAACATATTGGAGACATGACATGGTTCAGAGTTGAGGTAATTATAAATAGTGTTATTTACTATTAATTTAAAAAATTATGAACACAAAATCAATAGTTGCAGTAAGATATATACCTGATCGTCATTGCTATAAACAAATAAACAAATATACTAAATACATAGCATGTATATTGTATATATTGTATATATAGTATATATAACTATTCTAATGTAAATCTAAATCTATATCTAATATCAAAAGCTACATAATTTCTGTTGTTGCAGTAAATTAACTCATTTGTAATTATAGACATAATTATTAGAATTTTAATTATTATTATAACTGTATTTATTTTTGTAATATTGTACATTATATATAATTGAGCTAAGCTAATCTAAATCTATACAATATTAGTAGTTACAGTCAAGTATTTATATTGTAATTATACATATAGTAATATCGTGTAATATAATATAGGTTTAATTATTCTATTGATCTTTACAGTTTCGCAAAATTTTTATGTTAGCTTTCTGTACTTTTTTTCCTTTTAATTGAGTCTTTATACCAATTTTTTTTAATTGGGTGTCAACAATTTTTTTTATTTATGTCCCTGCACCAATTTTTTTAAGTTGAATCACTATAAATTTAAGTCAATGACTACCAAGAAGGACTTAGATGGAAAAAAAATTGATGTAAAAACATAACTAAAAAGAAAAAAGTATAAAGACCTAATTAAAAATTTTACAAAATTATATAGACCAATAAAATAATTAAATCTTATAATAAATTAATAATTTAATAATTTAATCTATATAACATAATAGCAGTATTGGCGGTGATCGAACCGCATCACTACTTCCATAATAATAATAATAATAATAATAATAATAATAATAATAATAACAATAAATCAATAATGACAAAAATAGTACAGAAAATATAGCAGAGCATTCACAATCTAAATTTGCCTACCATCAATTAATAAATAATAACCAAAAAGATAATTCAATAAGAACACAAAACATGCGATACTCATTGAAGAATTTGTGAACAGAGTATAAAAAAACCAAGAAAAATTGAGTACCTGTGTAACGGAGAAATACGGGGAAAGCATAAAACTGAATGGGGTTAAACGCACATACGATGGGGACCAAAACGGCGGTGGTGGTCATGAAGGCTAGCTAGGGTTTTGATTCCATTTGGAAGGGAAAAAGAGAAAGGGGCTGGGGGAACATGGGACTAACGAATGTGATTGCTTTTTGGTTTTTTCTTATATAAACATAAAACGATGGCGTTGCTTCCATAGTGGCCCAGTCCAGTTCTCGATTATATTATATTAATATAATAATTGTTGTAAATAGGCCCGTGTCTCAATTGGCTTCAAACATAAACTAATGATAAGTCGAACCAAAAACATTCTAATTCATTTAAGTTACAGATAGATGGAACTTAGTACAACTAATGACATTAATACCATATTACACATGGTTGAGACACTCCAATACTGCATCATACTCTAGAGGCATTGCTAAAATAAAAACCATTACCAATTAAACATCTTAGATACGTAATATAGAAACAATTATAGTAGTTTCATCATTAATAGGGACGCAGAAATGAACTACACTTCCACATTTTAGGCCATGGTCGACTGAAAATTTTCTCCAACCCCTGGTAAGAAAGGCTTCTGATGACCTGAGGCTCCTCCATCGAAGCTTCATGATGATTGGTGGCTTGTGTAACTCTCTAACGCGAACGAAATCAGGCCTCGAAGGAAACGCAAGCGAAGAGAAAGTAGACGGAAGTAGCTACCAAATGAAAGTGACATAAAATGGTGGGCTATTAGATACTTAGATGCAAGGAAATTAACTTCATTCAATATGAAGAATGATAATATTTATGAATTGCAGAGACTTACCATAGAATAGTGTTTTGACTGGTACTCAGATATCACCCTCACAACCGAATAAAAGTCTTGCATGATTGGAGAATGCGGTGGGGAAAGGCCAATGTTAGGACTCAGGGGTGGAGGACTCTGACCATTTGGAAACCCTGCATTCTCAGTTGAAACAACCTCAGTACTAATGTTACAATTATCACCTGTTTCCTCGGCCACAACAGAATTTTTTTTTTGTCTGTGGGACATCTAAAAAAGGAGACGCCCGGAATGGATGAAGTGAAATTATTGGTCCTATTGGATCCAGTTGGTCGTGTTGATCCTCGTTATTGACACTGGGTTCCAGCTGATTAACGTAAGGTTCAAGACCATAAAATGTGGGAGGGTCAATGCAGGTCAACAGATTGAACACAGATTCTGGGAGATGTTGGAGTTGGTCAGTGGCATCATCCCACTTGGAATTATTCACATCTTCATCAGGTTGTTGATACACTATTTGTGAAACTTGGACAGGTTCAGTAGTTTCAAGCGGCGGAGTTGCATTAGGCTCATCTTCAGATAGTTCTATGATTCCTGGAAGAGGTATTGATGGTTTGATGTCCACACTTAGCTTTAACGGTGGGTAGCACAGCTCTTTGGTCCGCATGTTGTGGTCCTTCACTTCAACAATGAGAAATTTGTCTCGGCCAACGTAACAGACACTCAACCAACCCCATCTTTGAGGCCATAAATCGCAGCAAGGTTATTGTAGCCGATAATAATTATAGCAGTTCGATGGCATTTCTCAATGACCACATCAACTTCATTGCCAGCAGAATCATAAAATGTCATCAACTTTGGTAGTGCATCTTTAAATCTCCTATAGAATGTCGAAGGAATTTCACCCATCTCCTTCAAAAATAGAAGGTATCAAACATTAAATGTATGATATAATATAACGCTAATCAAATTAAGGTTGATACAAAAAATGAATATTTTGTATATTTAGTGAGTTAGCTACATACTAAATCGGGGTTGACCTCCATATAAAAGTATCTTCCTTGATAGTAAGAGTTAAGGCTATCCATGTTGCCTGAAACTCAACATATGGCATGGTCAACAAATTAAATTTGCATAATTGATTGATTGTCACCACAATAAAAGAAGAGTTTATGAATTAAAAAAAACCAATGAATATAAATTTGCTCAAAAGAATTTAAGAAATGTCCGGAAAAACAAAGGTTATGTTATCATCAATGTTAATAATTACCTGAAGAAGGAAGACCGAAGAAGAAAACCTTATTGTAAGGCCCTTAATCCAGAAACAAAGCCCTTTCGAGTCATATTTTAGAAGTGATCTCTGATCTCTATTATGTTGTATATGTAGCTACTTATAGCTTCTTCTCAGATATGGTTCGATGCTATATATATCATGATGAATTGTACTGATGCTGATGCTACAATGAAAAGTTACATGGCCATGCTTTATATAAATGAATAGTAACTAATATTATTAACTAATGACGCTGTATCTTAAAGCACTGATAACTTGTTATTTTTATTATTCTTTTTACATAATTCTCATTGCACACACCGGCATAAATGGAACTTTTAATTAGAAGCTTGAAAAGCCTAATTACCTACTAACTCTTGAGAAGCCTAATGTTATTATTATTATTATATTATTATTATGACTATCATATCATATCATATAATCATATAATATATGTAATAAATTTCCTATTACCTATAATATTATATAATATAGTATCTAATCTAATTCTAATTCCACTTTATTATATCTATTATATAAAGTACACCTGATATCTAAAAAAGGAAAAAAATAAATATATAGATTTTATCATTAAATAACATCATACATTATCATATCATATATCATATCATATCATATCATATATTATAATATGATAAAGACTCACGTAATATATGATAAAGACTCACAGATTTTTGAAGTTGAAATGACCACACGTAAATTATAATGGATATGTCAGAACATTGTTTGTCTCGATGTATATGTGTGATAGCAAGTCAGACAATATATACTGGTGTGTATAATGAACAGCAAGTTGAAAAAAATATGACAAGAAAATGAGATGCAGCAGGGATGTTTGTGTAATAAGGCACACAGCTAAAATTTGAATGAGCCTAGGAGTTGACGCGTGGAAAGTTCAGTACTGAATAAACCTTCTTTTAAAGGATTGTTATAGGATAACCTCATTAAACTCCCATGTCATCATAGGCCTAGCATTTTTGTATATTCGTATAACGTTCACATACATATTAATAATTAATTTATTATATATGAACCAAATCATGTTATATAAGTTAGTGAAGTTTCTCAATTTTACATTCAAATTCATTTCCAGTCATTTAGTTTACACTTCGAAATTTATCATCTTTTTTTTTCTTCTCCTCCTACTTTTTTTCTCCTTTTTCTCATTTTTTTTTATTATTGTCATGGTCACTACTACCATACCACCACATCTATCTCCTCCTCCTCCTTTTCCTGTTTCTTTTTTAGTTAAATTTTTTTTATCTCCTCCTTCTTTTTCTATCATCATTATCGTCCTCACCAACAACATCAACATTTTACTAACATTTTTATTGATTCTAATCCTCTATGGTGATCAAATGAACCGAAAACATTATCAAAACAAAATCATTGTATAATATCAAATAAACCGAAAATGGTCCATTATATAAATTCAAATTCAGAAACATCAACGTCTCGAACGAATCAAAAATGTTATCAAAACGAAACCATTGAATAATATCATATGAAATGAAAATTGTCCATTATATAAATTCGAATTCAGAAACACTTGCCTCTCGAATGAACCGAAAATTAACTCAAAACAAAACCATTGTATACTACTAAATAAACCGAAAATTGTCCATTATATAAATTCGAATTTTAAGATAACGATAACGATGATACGTACTAGAAGAAGACAATAACGATAAAGATGATGATTATGATGATGATAATTGTTCATACCATTGCCCAAAATTAAGACCCAAGTCCAAATGAGCCCAAAAAGACCCAATCTAAAGATTGGCCTTCGCTACTTACCGACCTCCTCAAAAGAGGTCGTGTTTGACAGACACTCCACTTCAAGGAAGTCGGGATCGAAGATTAGCTGGCAGATAACCCTTATTCAAATAAATAACTGCCCCTAAAATCTCTCAACCCACTTCCAAGAGTCATATCTCCACTTCTCTAAGATAAATGGACGGTTATTCTCCTTAAAAGATGGAACTACTCCAACAGTGGTTATTGGTTCACCACTATGAATACATTGACACCCCTCAGGTATCTCTAAGTTTTAATACTCTCAAAACCTGCTTAACCCCTTACTGACTTAGGCATCGGAGTGTCTTTGCAGGTACCACCCCCATTCCTTCACACCCACAAGTCGGACGGCAGTTCCCTAATACTAACCCAGTCGGAGACCTCCTCCTTCAGGCGATTGGACCAACCTAACAAGTCCATCCCGTTAATCTCCGGTTACCCATCGTAACATTGGTGCTGTTGTCGGGGACCCGAGAGATCAACCAATAATGGCTGACGAATCACACGAAGATGGCCACACAGCGTCCGATTCTGAACAAGAGAATCAGGACGTTGAAAATAACGACAGGGATATCGTCACCCACTAAGGGGTGACCAACCGGCACAGGGAAGGCACTTCTGGGTTGAGAGACCCGAAGGCAAATTCCTCTGAAGGGCACGAATCAGGAAAGGAGGGACAACCCCGCACAGCTGATTTCATGGGATTGCTCCACGGCCACCAAGGGCGCCTGGAACAGTTGGAACAAGAGTCGAAATGACAGCGAGAGGTAGAGAGAAACTTGAGGAACGAGATTGAGCGATGAAAAGAGTTAGAAGAAAAGCTCTTAAGGCTGGAATCTGCTCTTAAAAGTCGAAGCTCCCACAGCGACCGAGAAGATTCTCCCTTGGGAGGAGAAGACCCATTCAGCGAGGACATAATGAGGGCAAAAGTTTCAAGAAATTTTAAAAGTCCTGATATGGACCTCTACGATGGAACCACTGATCCAAAGCATCATTTAACCAACTTTAAAAGTTGGATGTATATGGCCGACGCCTCTTATGCCACTCGCTACAAGGCTTTTCCGACAATCTTGACAAAAGCAGCGATGAAGTGGTTCGATAGTCTTCTCCCGAGGTCGGTCACCAGCTTCGACGACCTCTCGCGAAATTTTCTGATGTGATTCTCCATCCAGAAGGACAAAGTAAAGCACGCACCGAGCCCCCTGGGAGTAAAATAGGAGGTCGAAGAACCTTTGAGGGACTATATGAAGAGGTTCAATAAAGAGTGCTTGGAGATTCAAGACCTGCCCACGGAGGCAGTGATTATGAGCTTAGTAAATGGACTTTGAGAAGGTCCCTTCTCCCAGTCCATCTCGAAAAGGCACATGACCTCCCTAAGTGATGTACAGGAGAGAGCTGAGAAGTACATCAACATGGAGGAAAATGTCAGACTTTGAGAACCAAGTTGGCCACCTGGACACTCTCACTCATCAAAAGAAAAAGAGAGAGAGCCCAAGAAAAAAGAGGAGGTCGGCCTTTAGAGGCCTAGGAGATATCACTCCTATACTCTTCTACGAGTTTCCCTAGTTGATGTCTACGGGAAAATTTGTCATATTGAAAGACTACCTCCCCTAGGCCCATCAAAAATAAAAAGGGAAGGAGTCATGGCGACTACTGTAAGTACCATAAGCTATATGGTCACTCAACAAATGATTGTTACGACCTTAAAAATGTGATAGAAAAGCTTGCCAGGGAAGGTCGCTGGATAGATATCTCATGGAAAGGTCGGACCATCATGGCAAAAGAAAGCGAGATGACGTGGACCGAAGAGATCCACCGCCATAGACCCCGGAAAGACATATACACATGATCTCGGGAGGATTTGGGGGAGGCGGCCTCACAAAGTCATATCGCAAGAGGCACTTGAAAGAAGTCTACCAGGTCAGAAGTAAAGCTCCCGACCTCCCAACCATCTCCTTTACTAAAGAAGATGTACAAGGCAATATTAGGGGTGGCAAACGGGCCTAAACCCGCCGGGCCGGCTCGCGTAACCCGCCAAAAAAGGCGGGCTGGGCTGAAAAATTGGGACCGCCAAATAGCAAAAGTCCGCTTAACCCGCACCGCTTAAACTGCGGGCTTTGGCGGGGCGGGGCGGGCTTCCCCGCCGGGCTTAGTATTTTTTAGCAAGGGGGTATTTTTACAATTTTTTTACCAAAACCCAACTTCTCCCAACCCAACTTACAAGAGAATGAAGATGAAAATTTTACTAGTTAAAAGTAAAAAGAAAAAAGATATTTGGCGGGCTTAGCCCGCCGGCCCGCCAGCCCGCCGTTAGGCGGGGCGGGGTAGGATTCTGGGACCGCCTCACTAGGCGGGGCGGGGCGGGCTTCCCCGCTTGCCACCCCTGCAAGGCATCATCCTTAGACATGATGATCCAGTCGTGATAACAATGATCCTTGCCAATGCCCACCTTCACAGAACCCTGGTAGATCAGGGAAGCTCAGCCGACATTCTATTCTAACCGGCGTTCAATAAGTTGGGATTTGATGAAAAGGAGTTAAGAGCTTACCCTGACACCCTATATGGGCTGGGGGATACACCAATAAAACCACTAGGCTTCATACCCCTACATACAACTTTTTAAAAAGGGGCAAAATCCAAAACTTTGAGTATCGACTTCATAGTCGTCGATGTGGGTTCATCCTACAATGCCCTAATAGGCAGAACTACCCTAAATTGGCTCGGAGCAGTGGTGTCCACCCCCACCTTTGCATGAAATTCCCAACACCAGAGGGAATAGCAATCATTAGGGGAGACCAGAAGTTGGTAAGAAAATACTACAATGAAAGCCTAAACCTAAGGGAAAAGGGCAAGGAGGTGCACACCATCGAGCTAGGAGGAGTCCGACCTAAGGAAGAATTACAACCACAACCCGGGGGAAAGACTGAAGAGGTGCAGGTCGGGAAAGAGGATGGAAAAAAACTAACATAGGAGCTAACCTGAACGAAGGATTGAAGTAGAAGCTTATAAGGCTTGTACAAGAGAATTCCGACCTCTTCGCCTGGAAAGCCTCTGACATGCCCGGGACAGATCCCGAGCTCATGTCACATAAACTGTCGGTGTACCCGGATCGCGACCTGTTCAGCAAAGAAGACGGAAGCTCAGACTTGAAAGAGCCCAAGTGGTGGAAGAGCAAGTGCATGTCCTCCTAGAAGCCGGTTTCATCAAAGAGGTAAAGTATCTGGCATGGCTGGCAAACGTGGTACTAGTCAAAAAGCAAAACGGCAAGTGGAGGATGTACATCGATTATACTGATCTAAATAAGGCGTGTCTCAAAGACCTATATCCCCTACCAAACATTGATTCCTTAGTAGACTCTAGCTTGGGAAATCAATAATTTTCATTCATGGATGCATACTCGGGATATAACCAAATTCCGATGTACAAGCCGAATCAGAAAAAACATCATTCATCACGTCTAAGGCAAATTATTGCTATGTGGTCATGCCCTTTTGGCTGAAAAATGCTGGGGCCATATATCAAAGGCTGATGAACAAAGTGTTTGCTCCTCACCTTGGGAATCTAATGGAAGTCTACGTGGACGACATGCTAGTAAAAACCAAGGAGGAGACCGACCTCTTGGCTGACCTCTCGCAAGCTTTCGCCACTATAAGGACGCATGAGATGAGATTGAATCCCGCAAAGTGCACCTTCACGGTTGAGACCGGAAAGTTTTTGGAATTTATGCTAACATAAAGGGGGATTGAAGCCAATCCCGACAAGTGTAAAGTAGTCCTAGAAATGAAAAGTCTGACTTGCTTAAGGGAGGTCTAGCAGCTGAATGGCTGACATGTCGCCCTCTCCAGGTTCTTGGCAGGATCAGCATTAAGATCCCTACCACTCTTCTCCCTACTAAGAAAATAATGCTAGTTCGAATGAACTCCTGAGTGTGAAGAAGCATTCCAGGAGTTCAAAAGGTTTTTAAGCCAACTTCCCATGCTGACCCGACCTGCAGTTGGGAAGAACTCGTCCTGTATTTGTCCGTAGCAGACAAAGTTGTAGCATCAGCTCTAATACGAAAAGACGAGGTCGGGCAGCATCCCATATACTTCACCAGCAAAGTTCTACAAGGCCCTGAATTAAGGTATCAAAAACTGGAGAAATTTGCATATGCCTTAATAGTATTCTCTCGAAGACTACGACCTTACTTTCAAACTCACACAATAAAAGTTCGAACAAACCAGCCATGAAGCAAATTCTCCAGAAAATGGATATTGCGGGTAAAATGGTTCAATAGGCTGTAGAGCTATTCGAGTTCAACCTTAAGTACGAAACTCGGATGGCAATCAAAGCCCAATTCCTCACCGACTTCGTGGCAGAATACATAAGAGATCAAGAGGAAGCTTCCACGGCATGGGAACTATATGTAGATGGGTCCTCAAATAAAATCAAAAGCAGTGTAGGCATAATACTAGTCAACCAAAAGGGAACACAAATAGAAGGAGTAAAGTATTGTTTTTGTCCCCAACGTTTGGGGTAAATCTCAAAATTGTCCCTAACATTTCAATCGTCCTATTTACGTCCCTAACATTTTAAAATTGACTTAATGTTGTCCTGCCGTTAGTGATCCGTTAATAAAATTAACGGCGGGACAAAATTGAGACGATTTTGAAACGTTAGGGATGTAAATAGGACTAAAACGTTGGGGACAAAAATGAGATTATGGAAAAAAATAATTTATTTAGAATGAAACTTTAAAATTATAAAAAAAAAATATAAGTAATGTGATTAAGTAATGAAAGTAAAATTACATTATTTATTTAGAATGAAAGTATAAAATTTATTTATTTATAAAAAAATTATATTACTTTAAGCGTAAAATTATAAAAAAAATTAATTTATTTAGAATGAAAATAAGGTGATTAAGTGTAAATATGATTAAAAATAATTGAATACTATGTATAATAAAAAATTGATATTATTGAAGAATAAAATTAAAATTTATTTCTATGTATCGTTTTTGTCCCTAATGTTTTAGTCATATTTACGTCCCTAACGTTTCAAAATCGTCTCAATTTTGTCCCGCCGTTAATTTTATTAACGGATCCCTAACGGCAGGACAACATTGAGTCAATTTTAAAATGTTAGGGACGTAAATAGGACGATTGAAACGTTAGGGACAATTTTGAGATTTACCCCAAACGTTGGGGACAAAAATAATACTTTACTCCAAATAGAAGTCTCCCTCAAGTTTGAATTCCCAGCTTCTAACAATCAGGCAGAATATGAAGCCTTGATTGCAGGATTAAAACTGGCCAAAGAAGTCGGCGCAACGAAAGTAGTCGTGTTTAGCGACTCTCAGGTGGGACTTCACAAATAAATGGAGAGTATCAGGCTAAAAATCCCAATATGAAGAGGTACTTGGACAAAACCTTGGAGTATCTCAGGTGTTTTACAGAAACCGAAGTCAAACACATAACTCAGAATCTCAACAACAGAGCAGACACCCTCTCCAAGCTAGCAAGTACCAAAATAGGGGGAACAATAGAAGCCTGATCCAAGAAACTCTCCAAGAGCCCTCTGTTGCAAAAGCAAAGGCTAAGCAAGATGTCATTGAAGTCTCCGGATTGGACCTCGGGTGGATGAACCAACTAATCGAATATATAAAATTTGATATCCTACCCAAAGAGGAAAAATAGGCCAAGAAAATCCGGAGGGAAGCATAAAACTACACTTTGGTGAAAAATATCCTCTATAAAAGGGGATATCAACACCATTACTGAAGTGTGTCCCGACTTTAAAGACAACGGATGTGCTCAAGGAGGTCCACAATGGTATCTGTGGGAATCATCTCGGAGCAAGCTCCCTGGTAAGGAAAGTCATCCGAGCCGGGTTCTACTGGCCGACTTTGCAGAAAGATGCCACCGAGTTCGTGAAGAAGTGTCAGCCATGCCAAATGCATGCAAACTTCCACGTCGCTCTTCCCGAGGAGCTCATCAGCATAACTTCTCCATGGCCTTTTGCAAAACGGAGATTGGAACTGTTGGGACCCTTTTCCCAAGCGCTTGTACAAGTAAAATATCTAATAGTGGAAGTAGACTACTTCACGAAGTGGATTGAAGCAGAATCATTGGCCACCATCACCGCCCAGAGAAGTCGAAAATTTCTCTACAAGAACATCATCACAAGGTATGTGGTACCCCACTCCATCACCACTGATAACGACACTCAGTTCACTGACTCTACCTTCAGAAACCTGGTAGCCAGTATAAAGATCAAGCATCAGTTCACCTCGGTAGAATACCCACAAGCGAATGGACAAGCCGAGGTAGCCAACAAAGTTATACTGGCATGGTTGAAGAAAAGGTTGCAAGATGCAAAGGGAGCATGGGCTGAAGAGCTTCCTCAAGTACTATGGGCTTATCGGACCACACCTCAGTCCGCCACAGGAGAAACACCTTTCCGACTTGCTTATGGCGTAGAAGCCATAATACCAGTTGAAATCAATGAGCAAAGTCTGAGGGTAAGCTTCTACGACGAGGTTGGCAATGTACAGGGGCACAAAGAAGAACTCGAACTACTCCCTGAAGTCGAAGAACAAGCCCAGATAAGAGAAATAGCGCTGAAGCAAAGGATGACAAACAGATACAATAAAAAATCATTTGAAGGAGCTTCGCCCCGGACAACTTGGTCTTGATCAGAAATGACATTGGAGTTAACAAGTCTGGGAATGGAAAGTTTGCTGCGAGCTGGAAAGGGCCATACAAAATTAATGAGGTCCTAGGAAAATGCTACTACAAGATGATCGACTTGAACAGCACCGAACTACCTAGATCATGGCATGCTTGTAATACGAAAAGGTACTATAGTTAACTCCACTCCCAGATGTACTCTTTTTCCCGACCTCATGGTTTTTTCCCAAAAAGAAGGATTTTCCGAAAGGTGGTTTTGACGAGGCATCAAAGTGGAGGCTAAAGGGCAACAATTTTCAACCTCTTAGTAGCAAAAAGTACCTTCGTGAATAAATAAAGATCTTTGTTCTACATCTCTTTATAAATTCCTTTTAAGTTATTATCGTTTATCTACGAAACGCACCGACTTAAGCTCGACAAAACGTAAAAATCTCATGCCCGACCTACGTGGTCGGCAGGATAAAACGATGAGATACAAGACGGTGTAAAGATGCTATAAAAGTAGATCATGTAACTCGGAAATGTAACGACTAACAAGTCAGAAAAACCGAGAAGAATCGAAATGCATCGCGAAAATAGCCTAAGTTATGAACAATCCAAATAGGAAAATTTGAATTCACAAGGAATGCCAAAAAGAGATAAAAAGAAAAACTATCAACAAAGGCAGAAGCTGTCTTTGGAAAATCCAAAAACAACTTAGACAAAACAAAGCCTTCCCAGATAAACAGTTTTTCTTCCAAAAGAAAAAAGATCAAAAGGGTTTTTATGAAAAACCTAGCGAAGGAAAAATTGCAGAAAGCATGCGCGCACCAATTAGTCTTAAAACCCCTTATCCAAAAAGGGGGACAACAATTAAAAGCATTTTTTGTTAGCGGCCATAAAAGGCCTAGGAAATGTCAGGAGCAACCACCACATAAACAAGAAAAAGATAAGTTGTTCAAAGGGAGCCCACAAGCCGAGCCCCAAATAGCTCAAATCAATTAAGAAAAGTTAAGAGTCGCCAGAAGTCGGATCAGTGGCAGGGAGAGAAATCGGAGTAGCAACAGGGGAGGACGGAGCAGAATGTTCAGGATCTTGAGCGGGAACCCCAGAAGAACTTGGGAGGTCCTCATCTTTTCACCCCTCACGAGGAGGAGACTCTACTATCCTCTGCCCCCGAGTCTTCAGGTTGGAGTCAATCTCAGGTCGGGAAGGAGAAACGATGGCCCCATCCACTACAATCTTGTCAGGGTCAAGAGGAGAAAGGTCCAAGTCGGGGGTGATAACTCCGACCTGCTCCTTAAAGACCCTCCAAGTCTCCTCCGAACCTTCAGCCACCGAATCCTCCAAGTCCTGGAAAGCCTCCCGACATCCTGCCAACTCCTTCTTCAAGTCAAGGTTCTCCCCAAAGAGCCTGACATAATTCTGCTTCGCCTTCTCCTTAAGGCCCTCCGCCATGGCACACTGGCCCATCAGCTTCTTCTCCCTCTCCTGGAGTCGAGTCTTCTCCTCCCTCAACTCGGCGACTTCCCCCTTTAGCCTTTTCTCCTCCTCATGATAAAGGAAGATCCTCCCATCTAGGTCCTCAACATTTTGGGTAGAACCCAAAGAGTTAAGGGGAGTCTTCTCCAAAATATCAAGAAGTTTTGTGCATACTCTAGCCGCCCGAACACTCCCCTGAACTAAGAAATTAAGATGGTTTTGAACGGAAATGTCATCCATATTAATTCGAGTATAGGGATAGATGTGATTCCGAATAAACTTGGGGCCATAAAAATTAGCATCCCCAAAAAAAGAAGAGCCAGACTTTGAAGTCTTGCACTTCTTCTTTTCGGGTTCAGGGGAAGATCGGGGCGGAGGAGGAGGAAGAGAAGAGGCAGAAGAAAGAGAGGGAAAAGTATTTATAAACACACCAGGGGCAAAACAGTAAAACGAGGATATTATTAAAGATATGCGCCGTTACCAACGTAACTACTCCCCACGTGTAAATACGAAATCCCCAATGGACGCGACGTTTGATTAGATGCGACTGTTGAAAATTTTTAAATCACGTCGGTTTTAAAATCACGTTGGTTTCCACTTCATGTTGGCTATAAGTCCGAGTTCAAATACTCGAGTCCAACTCATAATTAAAAGAAATCGGACTCGAGTAGGGGCACTGTTCATACCCTGGCCCAACATTAAGGCACAAGTCCAAATGAGCCAAAAAAGGCCCAATCTAAAGATTGGCCTTCGCTACTGACCGACCTCCTCAAAAGAGGTCGGGTTCGACACACACTCCACTTCAAGGAAGTTGGGATCGAAGATTAGCTGGCAGATAACCCTCATTCAAATAAATAACTGCCCCTAAAATCTCTCAACCCACTTCTAGGAGTCATTTCTCCATTTCCCTAAGATAAATGGACGTTATCCTCCTTAAAAGGTGAAACTACTCCAACTGTGGTTATTGATTCACCACTATAAATACATTGACACCCGTCAGGTATCTCTAAGTTCCAATACTCTCAAAACCTGTTTAGCCCCTTACTGACTTAGGCATCAGAGTGTCTTTGCAGGTAACACCCCCCATTCCTTCACACCCACAAGTCGGATGGCGGTTCCCTAACACTAACCCAATCGAAGACCTCCTCCTTCAGGCGATTGGGCCAACCTAACAAGTCCAACCTGTTAATCTCCGGTTACCTATCGTAATAATAATAATGATAGAGGAGAAGGATGAAAAGAAAGGAAGATACAAAATTCCAATAAGAGGAGGAATAATATGAAGAAGGAAAAGAAAATAAAAAAAAGAAACACGTAACTTGATTAATTTGGATTTAAAATTGATTGGAGGTGGAGAATTGCTCTATTTTGCCCCAATGCATCAATATGAAGATTTGTATAACTAATTATTTATCTTTTCTCTATTTTTGGGCAAGCCATTGGATTTTTTTTCAAGTCCAATGAAATAGACCATATTTGTTTTCTTCGTGGGTTTTGGTCATGAAATTAATTTCTTCTTCAGTGCCACAACCGATATTTCTCGAAATAACTAGTGGGCTTATAGCTTGTGAATGGATTCAGGCCTAAATATAGGTCCAGCCCAACATGACCGAAAGCAACACAACGCTGCATCCAAGCAACGACGTCGTTTCGAAGAAGTTGTTACGACTGTGGTGTTAGTTATTTTTAACTCAGCTGGAACCTGGAAGCTACAAGCAGAATCGCCAAGAGCTACCATAACCAAAAAATAAAAAGGAAGGTTCGAGACACAAATAAAACGAATACAAGAAATGTTGCGATCGTTGGTTGCAAAACCTCACAGTTCCCAATGCTTTATCTTCAACCTCTCGCAGAAGTTACTTCACGGAAACGGCGCAGCTCAATTCCGAGCAACGCGCGCATTCACGCCGCGTTCAGTTGCCGGGGTGTCGCCGCCGTCGAAGGCGATCGTGTACGAGGAGCACGGGCAACCCGACGCGGTGACGAAGCTGGTGGAGTTTCCAGGTGTGGAAGTGAAGGAGAATGATGTGTGCGTGAAGATGCTGTGTGCTCCCATAAACCCTTCCGACATTAACAGAATACAAGGCGTGTATCCCGTCAGGCCAGAGCTACCCGCAGTTGGTGGCTACGAAGGCGTTGGAGAGGTTTACTCCGTCGGCTCCGCTGTCACTTCTCTCTCTCCTGGTGACTGGGTCATTCCTTCTCCACCGTCCTTCGGTGCGGTCTTTTCTTTCTCCTTTCCTCAATTTTAATTCACTTGATGAATAAATTCTGTTGCATTTTTTCTGTTTTGGAAATTTATGAGTTTTTAGTTTTGGTTCATTTTCAATTTTATGCTGTCTTGCGTATTTTGGTTCAAGTGACTTGACACTGGTTATTCTTATGTAAACTCTTGAATTCGAGTACCTAATTTATTTATCTGAATATTTTTACTGGAACGTTTAATTTTATTAAGAAAGTTTTGGTGGCATTTCAATGGGAATGGAGTAATTGGTGAAATTCGCTTTTAAGCTTCCTTCATTACTTATCAGTTATCATATTGTTTTTAAGAAAACTTTTGATTGTATGTTATTTTGGGTTTGACAGGGACATGGCAGACATACATTGTGAAAGATCAGAGTGTATGGCACAAGATAGACAAGGGCGTGCCTATGGAATATTCTGCTACCATCACTGTTAATCCCTTGACTGCTCTCCTCATGCTTGAAGACGGTGTTACTTTGAGCTCAGGCACTGCCCTTTCTGCAATTCCTATATTATATATAATTTTATTCTGTGTGTTTCATTAATTGATATTTATTTGTGCCTGTTTAAACTTTGTGATACTGGATATGAACAGGGGATGCAATTGTGCAAAATGGGGCTACCAGCATGGTTGGGCAGTGCGTCATTCAGCTTGCAAAATCACGCGGTATTCGCAGCATAAATATTATAAGGGACAGGTGCTCATTTGAAGGTTCATTGCAACTTTCTGAGCTTCTGAATTGTTATTATAGATGATACTTTGCTTTTATAGTGAAAGCTTGTCCCTCTTTTCATCCATAATAAAATAGTAGATAACACTGAACACTTTCTTGCTCCCTTGTGAAGATATTCTTACATTTCAAATCTTTCTACTACAGGGCTGGGGTTGATGAAGTGAAAGAAACTCTTAAGAATTTGGGTGCTGATCACGTTTTCACTGAGAATGAATTGGAAGTGAAGAATGTAAAGAGTCTCTTGGTATGTATCATTACTCCTGATGGATTTGATTTTTATCTTTATTTTTTATGATTAGCCTTCACGGTGATGCTAAGGAAGCTGACAAAACTTATTTTTCTTTTCTGTTGCAAGAAAAAAAAAAATTGATTTTTGAAGAATTGTTATCTCTATTGATTTCAAATCAACTTATTGTGTCAAATTGACATGCTAGAATGAAATACCTGAACCTGCACTAGGATTCAACTGTGTTGGTGGCAATGCTGCTTCTCTGGTTCTCAAATTTTTGAGGTATGACGTGAGATGTTGGATAAAGACTGGGTTGGCCTAGAAACTCTGTTTTGACTGTACATCATTTTTCATTTTATTCCAATAATTTTATGCAGACAAGGAGGAACTATGGTGACTTATGGTGGAATGTCTAAAAGGCCTGTTACTGTGCCTACCTCAGCCTTCATATTTAAGGTATGGCAGGAACTTTTGATCATTGCCTGCGTGCCCTAAATAATGACCATGAGCCAAGGAATCCCATGTATCATGACTTATTTGTGGCGTATTCTTTCAAATGCCACCTGCCTATCTACTTAGTAGCATAGCACACTGCTCGTTTATTAACTTTAACAATGATCTGGAATCTGAAAAACAAATCATATTTGCAGGAACTTTCCTTGAGGGGTTTCTGGCTGCAGAAATGGTTGAGCACAGAGAAAGCTGTAGAGAGCAGAAGAATGATAGACAAGCTTTTGGGTCTTGTACATGAGGGCAAGTTAAAATACAAGTAAGCGAAATCTTTAATGGGGAAAACACATTTATACTTCTCACTCAGTTGATTGACCAATTTCATTCGCTGGTCACCTTGTTTACTTTGCAGCATGGAGCTGGCTCCTTTTAGTGATTTTAATACATCATTGGATAAGGCTCTTGGAAAATTTGGGAGCCAACCTAAACAAGTGATCAAATTCTAAACGTCGGATTTTTGGAGAGGGAGTTTGCATTTGTCTCTTATCTGTCAAGTATCAACCAAATCTTTGTAGAACCTCATTTGTATAGTACGTGGATATAGTTATCTAAATAATACGTTGTCTTTCGTCAGTGTATCGTGTCTGTTTTTCATGCTTGATGCAACCAATATAGAAATTCTAATTCAAGCCCGATTACGTAAAACTGATGTGTGCTATTTTTTTATTCGCGAACTACTGTTTGGCCCCTAAATGATTTTATTCACGTATGTAACTTTTTCTATTGATGCACTAAACTAATGTCGTTATGAAATTACGTATAAAACTGAAAAACCTAAAAGCAAACAAATTGAAAGGAAATGTTTTTTTTTTTCTCTCGAAGCATATGTGACCGTTTAAACAAATAATTCAAACACGGGGCAGGCACGTAAAAAATAAATAATTTTTTTCCAATGAAATATGAAGTAACTAATGCTTCCAATAAATGGCAGAGCAAGCCATAAAAATTATTGTATTTTTTGCTGACAAATATTATTAAGCAATGATTGATCATAGAATCACCAATTAACTCTAAAATATTATCTTTGAGCTCGAAAAATTCAGGACCTTAAAAGTTGATGAAACCTACGAATCTTTGCATTCTTTGGTCAGAATGTAGTCCACGCCTCTTCTACACTGTCAACAACCTGCAGAAGCGAAATTCTATTATAAATAATACTCACCCCAAAGTAGTGGCAGCCATGGCCATGAAATAAACTATTGTCTATCCTTTACAGTGCATCTAAATCAAATTGCTATATTATCTTTGAGCTCGAAAAATTCAGGACCTTAAAAGTTGATGAAACCTACGAATCTTTGCATTCTTTGGTCAGAATGTAGTCCACTGCCTCTTCTACACTGTCAACAACCTGCAGAAGCGAAATTCTATTATAAATAATACTCACCCCAAAGTAGTGGCAGCCATGGCCATGAAATAAACTATTGTCTATCCTTTACAGTGCATCTAAATCAAATTGCTTATCCATTTAGTTTTAAGCAGGCTGCCTACTTCTTGTTACCATCTATGCATCTAGTCTAGAAGAGAAAACATGTGTTTCTCCAAAAAAAAAAAGTAAAATACAAAACATAAGCCCGTATCTAAGAAGAGCATGATAGAGTTACCAGATCCGCTGGGAATTTGTGATGATTTTCCTTCCCCTTGAATACTCCAGTTCTCGTGAGAATAGAAAACCAAGGAACGCCAGTCTGAAATGCATAGTTTCATTCATAGCATCATTTGTTTGCATATAGCTTTATGTATTATACTAGTGAAGTCTAACTTCGACAGACATACCTGTCGTGCACCCCTAATGTCAACTGCAGGATTATCTCCAATCATGTAAAGTGTTTTAAAATGTTGAGCATTGTTATGATTTTTAGCAGGGACATCATTGTAAAACAGCGGAACAAGTTGTCGTAACACAATCTCTGCATTCTGGAATACAGATGGATTAGGTTTGCCAAAACTTGTGTAATCCAGAGGTTGAGAGTGAATACTGCATACAAAGCTTTCCATGGTTAGAATTGGAGACATTATCATGGAACTAGATAAAATTGACCATAGTCTTGGTTGTCTGCTTAAAAGCTTCTTCATCAACATTCAACAGTAAGATAATTGGCAGTCTTACCTATTGAAGATGGATTCTAATGCAATCCTGAAAGCTCCCATTCCCAGACGTTCAGAAGGAAACGCAGTCTACCTTTTGCGGGACCTTGTCAGTGATCATAGTACTATATAATACTTCAACAGGATTCCACATAATCTCTATCTATCTGCAAAATTATCTGTAGCAAAAATCAACCAACCTGGTATTCAAGGTCATCATTTGCAAAATATAGACTTGGTTGTGGTCCAGTATTTCTTCCGGGCAGGCCTCCTGTTTTTAATATGTCGCATAGAACCTGGATGAGAAGTCTTGGTCAGTAACTGTCTCACCAATCTACCAATTCCATTAAAATATCAAATCAAAGAACTTTAAAAATCCTAAAGTAGATATTGTTTATTTGTTTTCATTTTGAGGAAAAACAAACTAAGCAATTATTCAAGTATATGATTTCTAAAACTATTAACGCTGACAACAGCTTAAGAGTATCAATGTTAAACCGAGTTGAATGTACTCATTTACGATCTTTAGCATTTCCTGTTTAGCTATGAAGTACAAACAAAGTGATGGCCTATGGGTTGCCCAAACACAAATGCCACCTTCGTTTACTCACACATAATGGCCTTGAGCCCAGAACCACCTAGTAGGTAACAACAAACCCCATAAGATACCAAAATCACTTTATATTTATAAACCAATTATGTTGTTTCATGTCATTTGCAAATCACACTGCTTTGTGAAAATCAAATGGTTGCACGATGGTTAAACTTTCCATAACTTTTTATGTTTATAGTAAAAGCTATTTAATTAAATTATTATTCTTCATAAACTGTGATTCAAATTTTATACAAATAATTCACATTCACATGGATCAGACACAAAATCATTGTAACCTGTATGTCCCTGCTCCAATCAACAGGGTCACTAACTATGAATGCTGCTTGAACCCTTTCAGAGAAGACATCATTCCTTGGAGTGCTCTCATTAACCTTTACATTCTTGGTAGTCCATTTCTTGTATGGGGCCAATGGATCAATATGTTCAAAGCATGATGCATATTCATCAATTGTAAGAACATTTCTGAAGGAGAAAAAATAAATTAGGAGAAAAAAAATAATCAGGCATTATAGATGCAAATTGCTTAACAGTTCTATGAAATATCAGACTGAGATAAAGCAAACCAATCATCTAAGAAACTGACTTAAAGCCATATTCAGACATCACTGCAGCAGGTTCCCCTTTTCCCGCAGCAACAACGAGCTCATTCTCAAATCTGTAAATTGAAATTTCTATGATGATAAATCTAACAATAAGAGTAGGACTGATGGCCCCAAACTGTATGTTAACCACCTTACTGGTTCCACTGTAGTTTATTCATTTCTGCCAACAGATGATGTAATATACATACCTGCTAGCCAATTGCCTAAATGGTGAATGGCCCTGTAAAACCTGCACATTGATCACATTCATATCTGTTCAGGCCACAAACCCTTCGCACATTCGAAAGAGAACTCACTGCTAAAGCACAAAAAGGCATTCGCTGGTATTTTCAGAGAGACATCTACATACAGAAAAAACAGACCAGAAAATAGCACAATACAGGGCATGAGGAAGAATGGTTGGTTATGGTTAATAAAAACACTGCAGATTTCCTAAAATACCTGTGCAGGTGAGATGTTTATACCCAATATTTGACTCAGCTCAGAGGCCCTTTTAGCTTCAGGAAAACCACCACCTGCATGAAACATAAAACTAATATCACAATAAAAGTAGCATATCAAAATTCCCACGTACCTGAAATTCAGAAACTAACAACACACAGCAAGAACGCACTATGACACAACTTCAAACATATGGCATAAAATCAGAAAGAGAACTCACCATTGGTAAGGAAGACATAAGGGATTCTGAGTCTACCTGAAAACAAAAATAAGATCAACAAATTCATCACTCCTTAAAGGCTTAAATTCCGGATAAGAAATAAATACAGAAATTTAATTACTCTAATTATTAACTATTTGTTATTATAGTTACCAGTGGAATCGTATAATCTTCTTAGCGCTGCCGGAGAACCGCCGACCGGGGAGTTTCCGAGGAGAATGACTCCATCGATGTCGAACGCAATGCCAAAGGAAGGGCTAATACAGCAACAACATCGTTACCGAACTCGAATCCGAAAACTAAAGAATTCAAAAAGATATAAATGAGAAATAGAAGGTTTCAGTTTTGACGAACCGTTGTTGCGATGGCGAAGAGAGCTGAGAAAATGAGCGAGAAGGTGCTAGAGACGAGAACGTAGTTCGCTTCCTCACTTCGCTCTGCAATGCTTTCCTGAAGAGATGGAACCTCGCCATCGTTGATTCGTTTCTGTGTTTTCCGATCACCAGAGTGAACCACCTGAGCTCAAGTTAGTTACCAGAAAACCACCGAATCATAACGGGTTCCCCAAGATTGGGCTTAGCCCATAAAGGAACACAACACCAATGCCTTCTTTGGGCTAAAAAGCTTTCAAATTCATCTCCCTATAGTTGATACAAGCGTGGGAATCACATCTTGTACATGCAGCAACTCATTAGCAGCAACAAACTCTTAAATGGAACTCAGTACTGCAGTAAATTAGTTTTTGACCTATCAAATTATGAGATACTGTGAGAAACCGAAAGAAAAAAGCCATGGAAATATGTAAAAAATTGAAAAAATTATCATAATTTAAGGATTTTATTTCACATGTTCAAATTTTAAACGAAAATAAATATCTCATAATAATATTAAAGTTATTTTCTTCTATTATTGAACATTGAGTATAACATAAAAATATTCGGAACCTCCAATTTATACATTTGCTTAGCCTAATCACATCTGGGATAGCTATTACCTGATCACATCGATGTTACCAAACTTTTCTATTATTATTAGCCCGGTTCCGAGTAGAACTAGTCTCTACTCATCGTGAAAGAGAAACAAGTAAGGAAGCAATATACAAAACAACAATGTTTTAAACCTCATTTTTTCCATCTTGCGGCTGCATTAGGTTTTTTCCTTGGTCCACGGCTAGATTCGGTGTATGTTTCAATTACTCCTCTTACTTTTTGGCTTAGCTTGGGCGTGAGCTTTTTATTATTTTATATTAATGTGAACATGCACATTGAAATCGTGACAATAATTTCCTAAACCAAAAGGACATTCTTTCTTGCTAATAATGATCTCTGCTAAATCCAGAATCCATTTTTTTTTCTTTTTTTCTTTTTTCTATTTCATGCAAATTTGTATTTTTCTATTTCATCGTTATTGCGATATTACACAGCTTTGTAAGTTATAACAATTGTTTTCTTAATTTCCTATACCCTAATAAAATACTAAACTATATGATTGATACGACGATCCAAACTTTTACAACTATAATAAATAAATATCATATATGAAAGGGTATGGTTTAGCCGGCCGACCCTCCTCAATTAATACTAAATTATACTAGCCACCATACACCAGAACAAAAAGTTATTTTAATTATTGCAAAGTCAAGCTGATGAATTTGATATACAGAGCTTCTTATTTCACTGACTTCATCATTCGAGTGATGGCATCACTGACGTACAAAGTTGAAATGCTTCCGGAGGAAGGAACCGTGAAATTGTTCGTCAACATAATAATAACTATAATTTGAAAGCACTCTTAAGAAAATAATAATATATATTTATTATCTGTGATGAATATAATCTAGATTCTAGAGCATAGTCAACATACACTACATACATAATTTCTACTTCAAATCCTTCTCACGTGAGGCGAGTTAATATTCAAAATGGGATTTGAATCCTCTAAAGTTTTAATTTTACTTTAAAGAGTAAAGTGTGATCTCTCATCATTGATTTCATAGGTGGAATCAAGAATAAATATAAAAGAAAAAATATTCAAGGGTAAAAAATCACACTTTACTCTCTAAAATGAAATTCAAACTTTAGAGGATCCAAATCCCTCAAAATGATCCCTGAAATTTGATCTCCAGTTTAATTTAGTCCTCGAATTACCATTGACTCAAATTGTATCCTTAAATATTAAGATGTGGCTCAAGTTGGTCCTTCCGTCTATTTCCGTCACCAGAAATCTGACGTGACACATGTAGTTGACACCTGCAGCATCAACAGTTGTCTGACATGGCGAAATTCTTGTATGCATCAATTTAGCCCCAATAATTTGAAAAAAAAAAAACCCTAGCAACACCCCATTTCTCCTAAATCATAGTCGTTTCTGATGAGTTAGGGAGCGGCAACCAAGCCTCAGGTAGCTCCAGCAGCTAAGCCTCAAGCTCTCCACATTCTCACCTCAGTCTCCTAACTCTCTCGTCTCGCACTCACACAACCTGGTCACAACAGCCAACACACTCACACACTGATTGCCACACACAAGCCAATAATTTCGTTGCCAGCGTCTCATCGTGGCTTTTGGCCCCTGTTTTCGGCCTCCTATCGTGTCATCTGGATCTGCCCGCCCCTTGTTTGTGTGCCGTCGTCTTCTACCTCTTCTTGTGCTTCCTTATCCCATTTTTCTTCGCCATCCTCTGGTTTGGCCTCTGAGTCATCGTCGCTGTCACGGTTGTGGGCCAGCATCTGCCTTTGCTCTGGCTCTGTGTATTCTGGTTCTTCTTTGCTATCGCGGTCGCGGTGCTCGGGTTGGCCGTCTACCTCCACTCCTCCTCTGAATCTTTCGCTGCTTGTGCTAGGATGCTTTGAGTGACCCTGATCTACGTAGTGCTAGGTAAATAAGTGTGAAAAATTTTCAACTTGGTCTATAGCAACACCATGTGCGCATAGCGTCAACAATTACCAAAAGGAGTTGTCAATTACCAAAATTTTCATTTAAAAAAGAAGAAGCAAATTTGGGCCCAAAATAATTAAAGATAGGGTTCTTCTCATCTTTCCCCCTCTCTCTCTCTCCGTGGATTCTTCTTCACATGCCCCAAATCCTATTCTTTTCTGAGAAAATGTATGCATCAATTTCGCCCCAATCCAATTTCAAAAAACTGTAAGGTAATGCTATTTCAACCAAAAAGTTTTGCACTTGGTTATAATCATGCTCTTTTATGTTGAAAAGTTGATGTCTTTTAAGTTTCTAGCTACTAACCAGAACAGTGAGTTTAGCTGCCTTCAACAATACTACAGTGAGCTATGTGAATGGCTATAATGAACTTTCTGAGAGGAAAGGTGAAGAAGCGGATTTAGAGGGATTTGACTTCTTGCATCTCATGGAAGAACGTAGCCTTCGTGCAAATTCTCACACCTTTCTATGGTTGTTAAAAGGATGTATTAATTATGGATCATTTTCTGATGGTTTGAAGCTTCACGGAAAGATTCTAAAGATGGGTTTTTATTCAGAGCAGAAGTTGTGTGATCGGCTGATTGGTGCGGAATTTATTACCACAAACTAACCGGTAAGTGCACTGGATCGTACCAAATAATACCTCAGGTGAGTGAGGATCGATCCCACGAGGATTGATGGACCAAGCAACAATGGTTAAATGATTTACTTAGTTGGGCAAGCAGAAAATGGTTTTGAGATATTCAAAAGGTTTAAATTTGAAAATATCAGAAGGCAGGCACGCAAGTAAATAAGTTGAAGATAAAATATTGGAGAAATAGTTAAGGCTTCAGAGTTATCTATTTTTCTGGATTAACTTTTCTTACTAACTATTTTAATCATGTAGGATTTAATTTATGGCAAACTATATTTGACTAGACCCTAATTCCTTAGACCTTTCTAGCCTCCTCTAAAATTCATCGACTGCCAATGCCTTGGTCAATTAATTCCAATTAGAGGGTTTTATTCAAATTCCAGTTTATATGCCACAAAAATTCTAATTACCCAAAAATAAGAGGATTATATGTCACGTATCCTATTAAATCTAAATAATTAAAATTTAGGAGAATATGTTTTCAAGCTGTTGTTCAAGTAAAGAGCTTTTCCAAGTTTTACAAGAACTCAAATAGAAAGAGGGTCATACTTCCGTTCCACCAAATTTATAAGATAAAGAGCGAAAATAATTCTTAAATTATAAATCCACACATGAATTAAAATAGAAAAAGTAATAAATTCAATCCATACAAATAGACAGAGCTCCTATCCTTAATAATGGAGGATTAGTTGCTCATGGTTCAGAGAAAAATAGGATTCTCCTCGAATGTATAGAGTTTCAATATGATGGCCTCTTAAGTTAACTAATGGAATCCCTTTTTATAACTAATCCTAATAAATTTAAAATCTAATTATTTAAAATTAAAAATAATATCTTTTCCAATTTAAAAATCAAATTTGAATTTAAATCAGAATTTAATTGACAAGTCTTCAGTTGATGGGTGGGGACCACATGTTTTGCCCATTCTGCAGCTTCTAATCTGTATTTTTTGGGCTGAAAACTGGGTCAAAACAGCCTAGAAATCTCCTCCAGCGTTTCTATGCATTTTCTGCACGTGGCGTATGTCACGCGTACGCGTCGATGGTCTTTTCTGCGAGTCACGCGGACGCGTCGGTCACGCGCACGCGTCGCTGTGCAATCCTTCAAATCACACGTACGCGTCAGTCACGCGCACGCGTCACCATGAAAAGCTCCAAATCACGCATACGCGTCAGTCATGTGTACGCGTCGCTCCTCGCTGCCATCTCCTTTGATTCTTGTGCTGCAGAAACTCCATCAAATTCTGTCGAATGCTACCTAAAATAAACAAAATTGCAAAAGACTCAAAGTAGCATCCATATTGGCTAAAAGATAATTAATTATTTATTAAACTCAACAAATTAGATGCAAATTCACTAGAAAAATATAGAAAAGATGCTCACGCATCACTGATCGATTTGTATATCAAATTTGGTGATTTGAAATGTGCAGTCAAGGTTTTTGAAGATATGCATGTTAGACCTCTGTCTTGTTGGAATAAGATTATTCATAGATTTATTGTGGAGAAATTTAATTGTCATGTTCTAAGTTTGTTTCTATAAATGATGAAGGAAGAGGTGAAGTCTGATAAGAAGACTTATGCAGTGTTTTTTTTTCAAATTATCGGGGGTTAAATTGATGTATACAAGAATTTCGCCACGTCAGACAATCATTGAGGCTGCCAAGTGTCAATTACATGTGCCACGTCAGCTTTCCGGTGACAGAAATAGACAGAAGGGCCAACTTGAGCCACGTCTTCAAATTTCACGGTACAATTTGAGTCAATTGGTAATTCGATGGCTAAATTAAGTCGAGGTCAAATTTCAGGGGTCATTTTGAGTATTAACTCTACGTGAGGCATAAGACTGTTGAAAAATTGAAATGGTTGTACATAATGTTAGAAAGGAGAGAGGGAGAAATAGGAAAAAATTTTGTGAGTATTCAAATTGTATAGAATGATACAATATAAAAGGGAATTTATAGGTGCTAAGAGAATCGAAATAATAAAGATGTAATATCCTATAATAAATATTCAGATATGTTAAATAATGCTAATTGATCCTAATTATACTCAATCATCCCTCCTCAACTTCAAGTGACAACTTGAGTTTGAAACTTATTTGAAACAACTAAATAAAAAATGGGTTAAGTATGATTTTGGTCCCTAATGTAGGGGCTGAAAATTTCTTTCGTCCCTCGACTTTTTTTTGCTCCAAAATGGACCCCAAAGTTTCAGTTTGTTTTAAATTAAAAATTTAATAATTAAAAAAAAAAACCCAGAGAGGCAGAGCCCCAAATTGATTCCAGGGTTTCTAGTTTGTCCCTCTAACCTGAAGCCCCCAGAAATCTCCCTCTTATGCGATCTCCTTCTTCGCGGTGATACTTTCTCCCTCTAACCTCAAGCCCCCAGAAATCTCCCTCTTGTGCGATCTCCTTCTTCGCGGTGCTCTTCCCTCGTGTGGGATCCCCTTTCTTCTTCTTCTTCTTCTTCTTCTTCTTCTTCTTGATTCTGGGTTCTTGATGATGATGATTTTCTGATTCTGAGTATATTGTTGTTTGATTTTTCTAGATTTTTTGAATTCTGGATTTTGATGAGGATGACAATGATGATGTTGATTTTCTGATGTTTTGGTTTTTCTGATTTTCTGATGTTGATTTTTCTGGATTTTCTGATGTTTTGGTGTGATGGATGCTGGTGATGGAGTGACAGTGGATGGGGGGTGGTGGTGGTGGTGGTTGTTCTGATTCTGAATTCTGATGATGATGATAATGATGATGGTGGTGGTGGTGGTTGTTGTTCTGATTCTGAGTTCTGGTGGTGGTGGTGGTGGTGGTGGTTGCATAATTTTGGAGAAGAAGGGAGAATTTTGGGGAAGAAGGGATAGGGGCATTTTGGTCCGAAGGACGGTTTTAAAACAAACTGAAACTTTGGGGACCATTTTGGAGCAAAAAAAAGCCGAGGGACGAAAGAAATTTTCAGCCCCTACATTAGGGACCAAAATCATACTTAACCCATAAAAAATGCATAAACTAATAGAATGGGTGCAGACAAAACTGCCTGAAGAAAGCGCAGACAAAACTGTCGGAAGGAAGCGCAGACGGAAGTGTCATAAGGAAGCACAAACGAAACTGCCGGAAGAAAGTGCAGATGGAATTGCCACAAGGAAGCGCAAACGAAATTGCCAGAAGGAAGCGAAGACAGAATTGCCACAAGGAAACGCAGACGGAACTCTCACAAGGAAACGCATATGGAACTGTCAGAAAGAAGCGCAGACAAAACTGCTGGAAGGGAACGCAGACAGAACTACCGAAAGAGAATACAGACGGAACTGCCGCAAGAGTGGTCAACTGCCGAAAAACTGCTGAAAAGATGGCGAACTGTGGAAAAACTGTTGAAAAGCGACAAAGTACAAAAAGATGACAAACTAACGGAATGTGATGAAAAACATATGGTTTCTTCATGAGAATAAGTAGTGGATGAGCTAATCAGTGAGGTCAGAAAAGCATCAAAGCATTGACAAAAGAGAAGGAAAAAATGACACAGAAAATGTATGAAAAGTATGGTGATTTCACGAGAAGAAAATCAACTTATCCTCCTCAAAGAGGATACCATGTTAGAAAAGGGAGAGGGAGTAATAGGAAAAAAGGTTTGTGAGTATTCAAATTGTATAGAATGATACAATATAAAAGGGAATTTATAGGTGATAAAAGAATCGAAATAATAAAGACGTAATATCCTATAATAAAAATTTAGATATGTTAAATAATGCTAATTGATCTAATTGATCTTAATTATACTCTAACACATGATAATTAGTTGTTTATTATATATTAATAGATTAAGTGATTAACACAATATAAATTTAGATCTTCTAAATTTTAAATATTTATTTAAAAAAATTAAGTGTAATTTTTTATTTTTAAATATTTTTATAATTTTTTGTCTCATTTATAAAATAAATAATAAAAATTTATACTTTATTTTCTAAAATAAAATCTAAAATTTAAAAGATTCAAATTCACACTATATATAATCACTTATTCAGATTATAGAAATCTTGAAACAATGACACAAATTATGATTCTACGACCTTAATTTTCCTTTTCCATATTAATTAAAAATTATTAAATAATTTAATATATTTAAATAAATTATTATTTAATAGTTTTTAGTTATTAATTTCACACATATAAATATATACATGAGTTTTGTTTTTTGAAAAAAGATCTTCTAAAGTGATAATACTAACATATTTTAATTATTTTTTAATTCATAATATTTATTATTTGTGAGTTCCACTATTTTAATCCAAAGATAATTAATTATATACTTCTTTTTCTAAAGTGAGAATATAATTTTAGAAAAATTAAATCTTTTATTTTTACATATTAAAATATTTTTTAGTGGTTAAAAAAAAGGAAAAAAAATCCTTAAAATACATCACATTGTAGAGAGAAATAGGCAGATTTTAACTAAACAACCTTCTAATGATAAATTTAATATTTAAATTCTTTCTATTACATACTCATATTATATATCACATATCTACATATCTACATTATTAGATACTTACTGGTTAAAAGTGGATGTGAATGCCAATATCATGAAAGGTTCTATGGAATTAATTCGTACGACCCATTTCTTCGGCCTTTTCTACAAGGTAAATTAATTATTTGGTGTTTTATTTTCTACAATATTATTAATAAAAAATGAAAAAAGTTAAAGGAGTTTTAAAATCTAAATCGGTTAGTTTATTCATAAATGTTAGCAAAATTTAAAAGGAACTCTGATACCATAATAAAAAAAATTAAAAAAATACATCACAAAATATTTTTTATTTTTGTATACTCTTTATATACTTTTTTAATTTTTTATTAATTATCCTTAATAAAACTCTCAACATCAGTTTTGATTATTGAAACATCGAAGTATTCCTTATTCTTTTGTTGCAGGAACTAATTATTATATTTATTGTTATAATTTATTAAACTCGTGATTTATTTGAAAGCTATTCCACCTATTTATTGTGTGACTGCCTGACAACACATAAGAAAGTGAAATAGAGAAAAAGAAAGATGCAACAAATGGAATTAACGTTTTCACTTGTAAAAAATTGATTAGTTCAACATTAATTTTATATTTCTATTTTGTAAATAAATTTATTAAGACTAAATTTATATGAATAAAAATGATTCCATATTAGCTTAATGCATAATGGCATGACCCAGTTCGACAATTACGTAGCCCATAAGGTCCAAGCTTCGAAATAACAATCAATTATTATAAGATTTTTAACACTGTTCTTATCGAAATTCAGAGTAACGTAACTAAAAAAAGTGATAACAACACATTTTAATCACAAAGAAGGAGTAATAATTGTACAAGTAAAATCAACTATATACATAATTAACTGTAAAATCTTATATATATAATCAACAGCTACAAATCTACAACCTTAGATGTATATATATACATACATTAATTAATTAAAACAGAAAATGGTAATAATATACAAACAGCACTATTCTATATCAAAAAGAAAGAAAAAAAATAAGAACAGAGCATCTTGAAAATCATCATTGTCACTGTGGTTGTCGTCAATTTCTGGTGTTACTTATCGGAAGAATAGCCACTCAGAACCGACGGGGTTGTGGATGTAGAGCTAAGAGGACGATCAGGAACAGAAAAATCGTGTAGAGCTAAGAGGACGATCAGGAACAGAAAAATCGTAGTAGTAGCTGCCTTCTCCGTCGTGTTTTCGCTCCTTGTGGCGGTCGGAGCAGGACAGCGCCGCCACTATGCTCTTGAATATTTTAATCTTAACTCGACCCCTTCTCGGTGGCAACATCTTTGTATCTCTGACGATGGTAGTTATTCGTTTGGCATCTGCATCGGTCATTGAAGCGAAAAACAGAGAAATTGAACAAAGAAAGTAAACAAATGGTGGTTGGAGAAAGTGGAATATCAGAAAAACAACAAGAACAAGAATGAAGAGAGAAAATTGAAACAAGCCTTTTGTTTTGGTTGTGAATTGTGAATTGTAATATGAGTGAAGCGTGAAGTCGAGTGGGCTGTGTTATAAAGAGATCAAAGAGTTACTGCGGTCTTGCTATTCAAGTTTCTCCATTTTTACATGTTTCATTGTAGGGTCTTAAATTTTTTTTTTAATGGATTCTAAAGTGATAATACTAGTAAAATAGTAAAATGATACTTTAATTATTTTTGAATTTATAATATTTATTATTTGGGAGTTCTACTATTTTAATTCAAAGATAATTAGTCACAAAAAAAATCCAAAGATAATTAATTATATACTTTTTTTTAAAGTGACAATATAATTTTAGAAAAATTAAATCTTTTATTTTTATATATTAAAATATTTTTTAGTGGTTAAAAAAAATCTTTAAAGTACATCACATCGTAAAGAGAAATAGGCATATTTTAATTAAACAACTTCCTAATGATAAATTTAATAATTAAATTCTTTCTGTTACATACTCATATTATATATCACATATATACGGTTATTAAATACTTATTAGTTAAAAGTGGATGTGAATTCTAATATCATGAAAGGTTTCATGGGATTGATTCGTACGACCCATTTTTCTAGCCTTTTCTACAAGGTAAATTAATCATTTGGTGTTTTATTTTATACAATATTATTAAAAAAATTAAAAGTTTTAAAATTTAAATCGGTTGGTTTATTCATAAATGTTAACAAAATTCAAGAGAAGCTCTGATACCATAATAAAAAAATTGAAAAAAATACATCACAAAACATTTTTTATTTTTGTGTATTTTTTATGTACTCTTTCAATTTTTTATTAATTATCCTTAATAAAACTATGAGACATCAATTTTGACTATAGAAATATCGAATTGTTTCTTTGCTATAGGAACTAATTATTATATTTATTGCTATTGAGAGTGATTCCATCCTATTTTTGTGTGGCTGCCTGACAACACATAAGAAAGTGGAACAGAGAAAAAGAAAGATATAACAAATATAATTAACATTTTTACTGGCAAAAAATTGGTCTATATATGATAAAATAGTTCAACATTAATTTTATATTTTTATTCGTGAATAAATTTATTAAGACTAAATTTTTATGAATAAAAATGATTCCATATAAGCTTAAGGTATAATGGCATGACCCAATTCCGCAATTCGGTAGTCCATAGGATCCAAGCTTCCAAAGAACAATCAATCATTATAAGATTTCTAACACTATCATTTTCGAAATTCACAGCATGTAACTAAAAAATGTGATAACAACACATTTTAATCACAAAGAAGGAGTAATAATTGTACAAACAAAATCAACTGTAAAATTTTATATACATAATCAAAAACTACAAGTCTACAACTATAGATGTATATATATAAATATGTTAATTAAAAGTATATGCTTATTGAACAAAATCTTCCTATCCTTGTGTCTCACATATTTATATCTTGGGTCATCTCTTAAATAACAGATTTTTTTTTCTGACTAAAAATGTTGTAATCACTGCTGCACTGCAACAAAACCTAGGGTTCCTATTTTCTACTTCTCAAAACGGGTTATGATTTAATTTTCAGTTAGGTTTTGGCTTAAACTGCTTCCTTGGAGATGAACTTGCGAGTCCAGTAATTTTACATCTTTGTTGAACAATTTTACACAAACGAACAACACTCCTCAAAAGGAAGGCAAAAGTGGATGAACATAATGTGCGCATTCAATAGTTCAAAAAGTTTATACTTGATACACTGAGACCCAATATTCTTATTCTTCAGCTTAATATATTGATTAAAAAGATCAAAAGTAGAAGAAAACTTTTTTAATTTAATAGGAACATATAACTTATCATAGCCCCATCACTATCAATATCACCATGGTTCTTCTACCATTGCTATCATCACTATTCACTAATTTTATTTTGATGTCTTTTACTGCCACTTTTTTTTAATCATGTAATCTCAATATTAAAATTTAAAACTATATTATAATAGTAATGATATTTATCACTATTAGATTAATAAAGATAAATTTCAATTATATTAAGGACATAAGGCTCTATATTCTAAATTAATTATGAAAATAAGAATAAACACTATAAGATAAGCCATATGAACAACTAATCTAAATTACCATAATCATTAATTTGAGTATAGAACCATGCAAAGGAGAGCAGATTTATTACTGTTATCATGCAAATTTAAATATTCATCAAATAGGGATAGAAATACCAAAATGTGTAAAAGTGAAAAAGTTTATAAACAAACATGAGCATAAAACCATAATACGAAGGTATAAGTAAAAAATGTAGAGTGTATATTCTTTTGCTATATAAAATGATTCTCATACTAAATAAAATGAAGCAAGAGATGACGACATCAACAATAACATAAACATAAAAGAACAAAACTTGCATTACACGTTTTACATAAAGTGTAGTCTTTTTTCTTTTTTTCTTTTTAGTTCATGTCATAGTTGTCGACTTGGTCACTATTTAAAACATGGTATTTTAAGCTTTGACCTGAATCTATGGTTTTGAATGTATAGAAGTAAGAAATTACTGATTTGACATCTATCTATTGACAGTTGATTTTTATGTATCTTGTTTAAATCAAACTTCATTTTCTTATACTTGTTTATTAAAGTTGCCAATAGTAACTATTGATAACTAGTTTTGGTATAGAGAAGAGTGAAAAAGAAAGTGAAAGAGAAAGTGGAGTAACCAAGTAAGCCACAAGTAAAATAAGTGCATCACCTATTTCATTGACTCATATGCACTCATTGACTCACTTACTCTCCTTGACTAAAACTTTTTGATATTTTCCCACACCAATGAGTAAACAACAATAAAATTCAGCAAACAATGTACCTAACCAATGTCATCAAGTTAATAATTTTTAAGCTTAACTTCTATTAGAATCAATGTCGCATCTATAAAAAATAACTAAGAGCTTTAGGCAGAATAACAATGATACACAATATCCACCACAAGTTAAGCATAAGATGGTGATGAAAAGCTTACAAAATTAAAGCAACATTAATAATTGGGTAAGACAGAAAAGGTTGACCTATTAGAAGATGACATTGTTTTCCATTAATCTACAAATATACTCAGCTGCTGACCTGCCAAAGTCATCTTCTAAAGCCATATTGCATAAAAAAATGTCTGAGTAAAATACATTTACACTCACCTACTTTAAAATTGTCCCACCAAATGGGAATGATTTTGTAAATCAAACAACACAGAATTTTTTTAAATCATACTGATACATATATATCTTTTTTTCTTTTTTCTTGTAATATTTTAAGTTCTTGATAAAGCATATTAATTTCAACAACAAACAATGTCCAGATATAAAGCACAATCACAAAAACTATAAAAATTCAAAGGTTATCTTCTTCTACTTACAAATTACAATGATTTACAAAAACTCTCAGTAGCTAGAAACTTTGTCATGACTTTCATTCTTCCTATCCAAAAGAAATGAAAAAATACATAAAAATGCCACAAATCTGAACTAACTCAAAGAAAAAAGAACATAAAAGAGATTGTTTCAATAAATAAATTTCTATTTTACAACCCTCTAAAACTGCAAACATATTTTATACCGTTTTCATGGGATAGCATCAATGTCCACACTCCAACTATAACAAAATTTACCACTACTTTCTTAAAATTCACCCGTAATAAATTTTATTAATTTAGGACATACAACTAATCTAGTCAAGTGAACCTAAGAGCACAAAAGTTTCTTGAAAGTGCACATTATGAAGATTAAAAGTTTTCACAACAAAAACAATGATATAGTGAAGAAGAAACATAAAAGCATAAAAGGAAAAACAGCACCACATATGTTAATTCTTAGCTCAGTATCTAACTAAAACTAACTAAAAAAAAAGATTAAATTTCATCAAACTTAGGCAATCCAAATTGCTTTACCTTGTAAACTGTAATTGTACTTTTTGTATCATGCTCCATTTTTCACCTAGTAAAATTATGTAAGCAACACATTTTACCGCAGAAAACACACCAAAAATTATGAATTAGCAAAAATATCGTACCTTTTAACAATAAGTTAAAACTCTTAATTCTGACTCAATTATTGAAACCCCTCACAAGTATCACCAACACTTTTAACAAATATTGATCATTGAAAAATCTAATCATTGAAGTTAACCTTTGCCATAATTGGAGGGGCACAATGAAAAAAATAAACAAAATAACAAAATTTTGAAAAAAATCAAGGATCATAGAAGTAAGAAATCAAATCAAAGTTGAATAACATACGAAATTGGTAGTATCATAAGCAAGTCAAGATGGGTTCAATTCATCTACCTTAGCGTCACGCCAAGGTGAGTTCGATTCCTCACTGCAATTGCGTCCCGCCCAAGATGGTTTGACTTCTCTGAGTCCTCTCCTATCGCGCTGCGCAGATGGGTTCTTTTCTCTTTTGTTTAGCACTGTCAAAGTTAGAGAAGTGAATTGGAGTTGTTTGCGATAGAGTTTGTTGGAGGCAGAAGAGAATGTTAAAAAAGCAGGATATGCTGCTGTAGCTGACTTGTGCAGATTCTTCAGCTGATGAATATATTCATCATTTGAATGGATTGATTCCTCTTGCAAAAACTCAAAATCCGAAGAAGGGTATTTGAGTTTTTCAATAAAAATAAAAGAAGAAAGAAAGGGTAAGAAAGTAACATAAATATAAAAAGGAGTAAGTAGAGAGCAAGTTTTTACCAATTCCTTTTGACTATTCTCACAAAATTACTTACCTTTTGAACTTTTAAAGTAAAATTCATTTTAAAAAAAATTCAAAATACTAAGAAAATGACATGTCAGCACTAACTCTTCTAAGTTTACTAGCATAAAAGATTATAGGTTTAATTTTACTTCAAATCATATACTTCTTTTTAAATTATTTAAAATAACAAAAAAGCTTATAATTAAACGGAATGTCTAATAAAAAAATACATCTTAAAAGACGGTAAACAGAAATAAAAAAGAAAGAGAGAGAAAGAGAAAAAAAAGTATAAATTATATACGATACATGTATGACATCAAGATTCAAGTGTCAAGTTAATAGGTCTCTCATCTTATAAACTTCTCATTCTTCTTTATTTTCTTTGATGTGAGACTAACTTTATGCACTCCTCACACTTGTAACATTGACAGAGAGAGCACTCAACATGTAGACCACATGTTGCATCACCAACGAATCAGAATGGACACATAGACATCCCGCCCCCACATGCTGAGTTAGCACACCCTCCCCGTGTTGGTAACACACCCTCAACGTGACACGTGCTAAATCAGCACTCAGCACACTTTCCATATGTCGAAGCTGCCCAACTGATACATCCACTAATATATAAATACACCAAGTACACTTATTTCCATTAAAAACACTAATAATATTTCCAAATTATAAAATAGCCTAATTTGGCAGGATTTTTTTTCATAATAAATTATAAAAAATATTTATTTTCACCAAACCTAATTTTGAGATTTATTTATAGAAATGCACTTTTTTTTGTAATTAGGGCAAGTTCGCCGTATCCCGGTAGGCTATATATTCAGAGTGGGACCATTATTCTTTGTCATTTTCTTTCTAAATTTTCTTCCAAATTTTATTCTGTTACTCCTTTTTGTATTCCAGCATTCGAGAAGTTCGTTATTCACGACATCAGCAGTTTGAGTTTAGTAGTTAATATGTTAGTTTGAGTAATTTTTCTCAGGTTAATTAAAGTCACCTGTTACTTCTTAGTTAGTGGTTGCATGCTAATTATAATTAGAGTTACTCTTTACTGATTTCATGTTATTCAGTAGTTGTTTATTATTTTTAACATGTAAATTAGTATAAGCTGTTAGTCTATTCTTAGTTAGTTTAGTTAGAAAAATTGGTTTAATTTGTTAGTCAAATCTTAATAAAATTAAGTTAGAATATAGGGTTAAGTGAGTTATTGGTTAGGGTTGCCTAGGGTTTTAGGAAAGTAAGGTAGATAACTAGTATTTTTAAATACGTTTGTTTACAAATCCTGTTAATCCGAAATAAATGCTGATAAGTATATGTTATTTTGTTTAAATTGAGTGTGGTTAGATGGATTAGCAGTTATTGGGATACGAGGATACCCTCTACAGATTAGATCAGCCGAGCACATTGCTGACAGACTTGATCGAGTGGTACGATAATGCCGTTGTCGTTTATCTCGCTTTAATTAATAAATAGTGAACTTGTGATATTTAGAGTTGACTTTTTTTATTTTATCTTTTCATTTAGTAGGCGCCTCAGATCTTGCGCACCAGACGGAATTTGATGACGAGGCCACCGGAGGCGATTAGGCCATATCTCAGACGAGTCGGATTTGAGTATGTGGCTTATATGGTTGAGTTCGAGCATGACTGGCCACTTGCATCAGCGTTGATAGAGAGGTGGAAGCCTGAGTCCCACACCTTTCATCTAGCATGCGGGGAGATGACCATCACGCTGCAAGACGTGGCGTATCAGCTGGGACTCAGGATGGTGACCTCGTGAGCGGGTGCATGGGTAGTTGGGAGCAGCACCATCAGGGACGGACCATCGAGGACTTTTGTCAGCAGTTACTAGGTGTTGTGCTCGGTGCGGATGACAGACAGTCACAGACAAAATAGACTGTCAAACTCACGTGGTTCCTTAACACTGTCTGTGAAGAGCTGGAGCAGGACACCACTGAGGTACACGAGAGGGTACATCATGCAGCTGATAGGGGGTATTCTATTTCCAGATGCATCTAACTCTCGGGTGCACATTAGGTAGCTCCCCCTACTAGAGGACCTCGATGCATGGGGTAGGTTGTCATGGGGATCGGCTGTATTGGCATGGATGTACCGTTAGATGTGCAGTGCCACAGAGCATGGTGCACGCGACCTTGGTGGTTGCGTCTGCCTGCTATTGTCTTGGGCCTACCATCGTATTTCCCTGTTACAGCCCAATGGATTTGATACGCGTCCGCTGGTAGAGAGGTATTTTTTATTTTCTGCAATAATCCTTTGTTAATTTGTTATATTAAGTGTTTAGTATAACTGAGCTGTGATGTAACTGTTACTGCGGTGTTGTAGGTGGGTTCTATACCGGCCTGACAATGCCAGAGGCGAGGGCCACCTTAGGTATTACAAGTGTGTCCTGAATGGGATTGGGATGCTCTACGTAAGCAAAAAATATTTAAGTGTAGCGAGTTTACTTTATATTATGTGTTTTGCATATGAAAATTGAATAATAACACCAACTTGCATCTTGGAAACAGGTTGATTGGACACCATATGCCAACCCACAGCTACATGTTCTAGTTCCGCATGCGGTTGCTGAGGCTGACCACTCGACGGTGGTTGTTTGCCCGCTGCTTTGCTTTGCTATTGTTGAAAGGCATCAAGTGGACTGAGTGGTGCGGCAATTTGGTGGCCTGTAGCACATTCCGACCATGCCATTGGACATCGACAACATGCACGGGATGGACGGTCGATTTGGACAGGGGATGGCACGAGTTATGGGATTAGCGGGCCGACCATCGTCTACACATCCATCATCATATAGACCTGTGTCCTTCACTACCGTATATGACTTGGTACCTACAGTTGGCACACACGGAGTTGTTTGGTCAGGGTGACCAGCACCTAGTGCCGACGGGGGTGGTGCCAGATGACCTGCCTATATACCATCCACCTGTGACCGAATTTACGACCCTCATCCGCATATTGCGCCCACTGTGAGCGTGGCATCTCTTCAAGCCACTTTGTGATTGCCTCATTCTCGCCCCTCGGAAGCCCGAAATAATGAGCGAATTTTCGCTGCGACTTCGAATACGCTGCATTAATCAGAACTTTCTTCAAGTCCTTGTTCTTGAAGTGAGTCATGAAGTTGGCAGCAATGTGTCTCAAACAAAATGCCTGGAAGGCATGAGGTGGTCTTCATAAACTATCATCGGCATTCAATGCACCATCAATTGATTTGTGCCTGTTTGAAATCACTAAGACACCAGGTTGTGAAGTCACATGCTGACGCAAATATGATAGAAAGAATGACCATGCCTCCTTTGTCTCACCCTCGACAACGGCAAACGCAATAGGCAAAATGTTTGTGTTGCCATCCTGAGATATGGCCATGAGCAGCGTCCCACCGTATTTACCATATAAGTGTGTGCCATCAATGGAAATTAGTGACTTACAATGCTTGAAAGCCTCAATGCATGGTAGAAATGTCCAAAACACCCGATTAAACATGACGGAGTCTGCGAACCCAAGCCAAGGCTAAGTGACAAGTTGCACCCAAATACCTACAAACAATTCTCAATAAGCATATCGAAAATCGTTCTTGTCTTAATAACATATAACCACAATGAAGTAATTCTTACCAGGCAAGTACATTTATATAGCGAACAACCAATGAGGAAGCTCGTTGTATGACTCCTCCAAATTTCCATATATGCTAGCAATGACTCTCTATTTTGCCAAACCTTTCTGTAGGACGCCTTGTAATCAAAGTGATTCTCTATACCTCCTTGCAAAATCCTGATGCTTATAGTTGGATCCACTTTTACCATTGTGAAAATGTGTTGAGAAATCACCTTCAAATCCAACCGATAATGGTCTTGCCCTATCGAAGTTTGCATGCATTTGTGAGGACCAGTGTATCTCCTCCAACAGATGAACATTTGTACAGCGGTTGTGCCAAGACCGTATAAGACGTACGTTCTCGTCGTCACGCAGACAATACCTGATTTAAAAGATCATCAGGTTTTTCTCACAAGCGTGTTCAAATAAATAAATATACCATCAACAGAGACAACACAGCTGTGACATACCTTTTATAAATTAAAATGTCATCTATTTCGGTTGGATATCTGTAGTAGATTTTCTTCACCTTCTTTGTCTCTTGCATCCCCACGGAAAGTAATATCAGATTCTTTAACAACCCTAAGCTGTTGATTTCCGCTATCAGATGGGTAAATATTGGTTGGTTCGATTTAAAAACGATAGAACTTTTTTTATCATATACCATTTCTCCATTGTAATGAATGAATAACCGTGGATTTCTTGTCATTGTAAAAAAAAAAAAAAAGAAAAGAGCAACAACCAAATTGATTGTGGAGAACAAAGTCGGGTGCTCAATTTCGTTCTCTTACTAGCATTTAATGTGAAAACTTTGTCTAAAGTTTGTTGCGGTGTACGGCGAACTCTATAATTTATATAGAATTTGTCGGAGGTGTAGTGAACTTGTCATAATTACTAAAAAAAAAATATTTCTATAAATAAAGCTCAAAATTAAATTTGGTGAACATAAATATTTTTTATAATTTATTATTAAAAAAATCCTAATTTGACATCTTTAAACAAATAACCACAAAATAAATAGTGTATTTTTTTTAGTTAGTGTTGTTGTATAAATTGTCGGCTTGCACAGTGACACATGAAATTCAGAAGGAACGGGTCTAGGGTACATGAGAATTTGATAGAATAAATGCTACTTCATACAGTCATACTGTGGTCCTCGTCCTCGGTGACACTAAAACAAGGATAATTACAGAAAGTCAACCATCATTTAAATAAAGGTGAATTGATTTCAAGATTACTGGTGGTAATAATTCTCTCTTGCCCAACATTTTAGGTTATTCTCTTCTCTTGTCAACTATATATAATTACATGTTATGTATTCAATATTTTCTTTGTCAAAATTAATCTACAATTATAGACAAAGAAAATATATTCTATATCAACTTCTACATGAAAAGCTTATTATTAGCTGATTAACGCAAGATATATAATGTCCATTCTTATTTTATATTTAATTAAATTTTTCCCCAATAATCAACCTAGTAATAATCAGCCTAGTAATCAATTTTTATTTTCAACCGATGGATTATTCTATGTCCATATATATATACTACGTACCGAATTAACTTGCAATTACCAATTGAAGACTAACATACAGAAAATCGAATCATAATAAGATATATCATACCTTCTTAAATTTTCCAAACAATTTTGAAGATTACACTACTGTTTATGTGTATCCAAAATTAATCACAACAGCGAGATTATTAGAATAAAGAACCAACAAAAATAGTTTATCCTCTTCGATCATATAACACACAAACTGTAGTAGTACATCATATTTCATATATAAGGTAAAATACATATATGAAGACGTTAAATCTTAAAGGGAAAAAAAAAAGGGTTACAAGGGTAAACTAAACTAGCAGAGTTCCAGCAGGACCTGTTTATATAAAAACTTAACAAGACCATTAATTTATAAAATAAAAGAGAAAACAAAATAAAATTGTGGTTTGCTCAACCAGCAAAAACATTGGTCTAAGCCACAGGTATATGTAGAATGAGATGTTGTAGTAGTGGTCTTAGGAGACATCGTCGTTGTTGCCCTCAGAATTGTAGGCACTTGGTGGTGGGGTAGAAGTAGAGGAAGAAGATGGTGATGTGCCACGGTTTCCAATCATGTTTCGAAGCGATTCCCCCACCATGGACACCGTGGACACCACGGAGCTCGCTAAGCCGTTAAATATTTCGGCTTTGATTTGCCCTCTTTTTGGGGGGAAGCTTGATCTCTTCTTTTCAGGTGTACTTGCCATTTTAATTATTTCTTATAGATCTCACCAAACAATATCGGGTGTAAAATAATTTTTAAGAGGAATATGTGATCAAAATTTGAAGATGCAGAAAATAAGGAAGATGGAAGGGAAGAGGGTGGGAATAAGCGAGGG
>NC_029779.3:26286842-26287271 GCF_000817695.3 Arachis duranensis
AAGTGACACACATACACTTTCATATTATTTTATATATTTTTTCTTATGAGTATGTGGTGAGGTTAAGGTAATTCCTTTCACTTTTCCATGTACACTTTAATTTCTCTTTTTCAATTAATTATAAAGATGTCAATATCATGTTACATAAGGATATATCTAAACAACAACCATGGTTAAGCTTTTGACGATATATATTTAGTACTGTTTAAATAGGATAAATTATTATGATAGACCAAGTAGATGTGGTTAAAACTGGAATTAGAGAAGTGTCGTGCGATGCGTCATGTCAAGATATGGGAGTATGTTTTATTTTAATTTGCTGCATTATAATGGCTAATTAAGATAGGTGAATTAATTCTAATTTCTAGAAGAACTAAGCGACTATACTAGTAGTAACATATTCATCAATTAATTCTCAAATATATATAT
>NC_029779.3:26287356-26288268 GCF_000817695.3 Arachis duranensis
AGATAGATTGCGGCGGCTTATAAGTTGGTGCGCTAATAACTAATAAGCCAAGCTTGGCAGCTTCGTTAGAGTTACGAAGTAAGCACCACTTAGCTTCTTTAATTTGCGACAAGTTCAAACAATGGAGAGACTTCCGCAATTCTAACTTTTGTATTTGAATCTTCTAAATATAATTTTACTCTTAAATAATATTTTTTTATATTTATTCTTTCTATTCATAAAATTAATAATAAAAAATTATATTTTATTCTCTAAAGTAAAATTCAAAATTTAGAGAATTCAAATTTCTAATTTTTACCCTTGTTATTTAATTTAGAAACCGCAACCTTGAAAGCTTACGTGGAATATATGTCTCTAGCATCAATTAAACAAGCAAATATGTAGATACTAAGAATACGAAGGGTTTTGCTCATTAGTGATGATGATGTGAAATGATTAAAAGTGTTTATTGAACAAGTAAGATGTACTTTTACTTTTCCTTTGAACTGTAAAAACGTAAAGATATTTAAACTTTTAATATATTGAATGAATAGTATGTTGGAGAATACAGGTGTTCGTGGTGGGATGTTGATCGGTTTGAATAAAAAATTTGTATGATTCGAATACTAATTTTATTTGTGGTAGTAGTTTAAATTGGATAATTTTTTTATTTAAAAAAAAATTTGATTCGATCCGATTTAATTTCAAGCAGTTTGGATTAAATTGAATGTGCGGTTTTGTAAATTAAAAAAATTACATATAACAAGTCTCAATATTAAAATTTAAATAATAAACAATGACATAACAAGTTTTAACAATATCTTAAAAAGACAATGTTAACATAATAATAAAAATAAAATTATAGGTTAATTAAAATAAATAAATAAATTATATTTTGAACATAAAATATTTATTAAATAATAATAATACATG
>NC_029779.3:26289738-26303630 GCF_000817695.3 Arachis duranensis
TTGAATTGAATTAAAATAATAATAAAATAATAATATAAAAATAAATCTAAAATCCAATTCAATCTAACGGTTTACAAAAATAAAATTCAATCAAATCCAAATTAATGCGATCTTAATTAGTTTTTTGTTTGAATTATATTGGATAAGCGCTTTAATTTAAATTAGTTTAAATTTAAACACTTATATTGAGGATGGGTGTATTTTTCTTCTTTTAGTTTTCTTTTAAATTTCTTTTATCAAGTGTTCTCATAAATAATACATACTACATAAGATTATCATAGACATGTTGTACTATAGTTTATTCTTAATTAACAATAAATAAATAAGCAAAACATGTTTGTCATTGATAATTTTAAATGTGTATTTAATTTAACCTATTTTCTAGTCATAATTATTAGATGTTTTAGTTAAATCTTCAAATTATAATAGTTTCTAGCGGTTGAGCACTATGATTAAATGCTTTCCTTCAAATTAATGGGTTCACTAATGTAATGAACCATAATTAGTAGTTTAATATGGCAAGATGCACAAGATTTATGTATCAGAGTCTTCACCCTATTTTTTTACTCTTTTAGCTAGTATCCTATTAAATGTTTATTTAGACGCCATTAAATTAATAAAAAAATATTTTTTATTTTTTAGTATGTTTGACAAATTTTAAATAGTAAAAATAAAAATACTAAAAAAACATATTTTTTTAGAAGTTACAATTTACATATTATTTTAAAATATTTTTTATCTTAAAAATAATATATTTTTCACATAATAAATAAACAAAAAAATATTTTTATCTTATTTTACCAAAACATAATTAATAGATAAAAAAATCTTTTTATATGAGATATCCAAATATAAAATTACTTTTATTTTTATAAAAGATCTAACTAGTCATAATTAATAAATAAAAAAAAATTTTATATGAGATATTCAAACATAAAATCACTTTTATTTTTATAAAAAAATTATAAAAAAATATCATTTAAATTTTTTTTTCAAAAATAGTGCCCAAACAAATCTTTAATCTAGGTGTTTCACTATAAATAATAATCTTTTATTTTAACCCCCCAAAAAATATGGATCTAATAATTAAATCATATTTCATGCAATACAAAAGAATGTAATAAAAAATTTATATGATATCAAATTTTTCACAAAGCAAATGTAATATTTTAATTCGCCACAAATCAATTTGCATAAAAACAATATCAGCATATCATCAAATTGAACTTTAAAAGATAATATATAAGATATTAATTTGATTATTAAACTCAGAAATTTTCAAAAATAATTTTAGATTATTCTAATATATATTTTTTCACTAAATTAATTTTAATCAGGACAAATAAATTATTTAATACATTTTTTTCAATTAAATTATGATAACTAGAGATCAGAAACAAATCAAAACTAAGGAACCCACCAAAATTAAATGACATTTTTGAAGGCAACCATTTACGGATTTTCAATATATGGACTGCAAATGAAAAGGACTAAAGGAAAACTGTAATCCACTTAGCTCAAAGTATATGCTATTGTTTTTTAAATTCCTAGTTGAATCTTCAGGGTTTATTTTGATTCTTTTGTATAAAACACTACGACTAATTCATGAGTCATGACACTTATGTAAGACTAAATTAATACATATATCGTTAATAAGTAATAGCTCAAATGGTATAGTCTCTCCATACTCAATTAAAAAGTTGCGAGTTTGAGTCTCCTATCTTTGATAAAAAAAAATTAATACATATATCAAGTTTTTTCGAAATTGTATTCCACCAAAAAGTTCAATGTTTTTTATAATTCATTGGATTATCAGATTTTTTTTATTTAAATTATTACAATTAATTAATGACACTAAATTAACATATGTCTTAGTCTAAATATTTTTAAAATTGTATTCTACTGAAAAGTTTAAGGTCTTCTTATAATTTATTAGATTTGAATTTTTGTTTTTACAACTAATTAATAACACTTATATAAGATTAAGTTAATACATGTATTTAGTTCTTTTAAATTGTATTTTACCGAAAAGCTCAAAATTTTTTGTAATCCATTAGATTATTAGAGTTTTTATTTTTGTTTTTTTTATTTAAATCATTGCTACTAATTAATGACATGTGTACAGGATCAACTTAACACGTGTTAATGGAGTTCTTCCTCAATTGTATTTTCTCAAAAAATTCAGTCTTTTATGATTTATTAATTATGAAATTGGATAATCTTAACTATTGAACTCATAAAAATTAAACAATTTTAAAGGAAGAAAAATACTGTCACAGTTTTAATGTATTTATTTATTTAAATATAAAAATTTTTTTTGATAAAATAAATATTGTTTGAATAATATTAATTAAAATCACTTTTTAGATAAATAATTACAAAAAATGACATGACATTAAATTATAATATTATTTTTTTATGCATATTTAATTTTTTATATTTTTTTAGTATTTTTTATATAATATATTTTTTAGTACTCTTAGCATTATTGTTTAACATACTGAAATTTTGTATTATCATTGTAATTTATGATTAATTTTTTATTCAATTTATTCTATCTAATAAAATTAGTAAACCATATTATAAAAAAATATAATAATAAATATAATACACAAGAACTACTATTATAAGAATGTACAATATTAAACTAAAAAATAGTAAATAGTAAATAATAAAAAGAATAGAATTGATAGAATTTTTTTTTAATTTTAATGATGGAACGTTAACCAATGAAAAGAAAAGCTAAAATTTATTGCTTATTGTAAATCGTAAATTTAAGCACAAAAAGGTAGATACTACTATAAAAATTTTATTATTGTCTTCATATGAAAATGCTTCTTTTTTACCATTAGATAATGAAATGTATGGTTTGATTTTGATGTGTTACAAAAGTGTTTTTTTTTAGAGTATGGCTAAACAAATAAAGTACATTTTTAACACAAGAATCTTTATAAAAAGATGTTTTTAGCATCTTCATTTGAGTAGTTGCCAAATTATATTTACGATCACCAAAAAAATGATCAAATAAAAAATTAAAACTTTTAAGGAATATAAAGGTATTTTTTTAGTGATTCATTAGATTATTAGAGTTTTTATTTTTGTTCTTTTACTTGAATTACTACGATTAATTAGTGACACTAGATTGACACATGTGTTAATCAAGTTTTCTTGGAAGAGTAATCTACTAAAAAGCTCAAAGTCCTTGTATGATATATTAGATTTGAGTTTTTATTTTTACAACTAATTAATGACACATGTAGAAAACTAAGTTAATACATGTACCCATCTCCGGTTCTTTCTGAACTGTATTTCACCAAAAAAATTCAAAAAATTTTGTTTAATTCATTAGATCATCAGAGTTTTTATTTTTGTTTTTTTTTTAATTACTGATGCTAATTAGTGACACGTGTACAAGACCAATTTAAAATGTGTTAATTTTTTTTTGCTTAAACCACTGCTACTCATTAGTGACACGTGTACAAAATCAACTTAACACGTGTGAGTTTTTATTTTTATTTTTTTTGCTTAAACCACTACTAATTAGTGACACGTGTACATGACACGTGTACAAGACCAACTTAATACGTGTCAGTAGAGTTCTTCCTCAACTGTATTTTATCCAAAAATTTAATCTTTTATGATTCATTAGTTATGAAATTAAATAATCTCAACCATTGAAGTCATAAAAAATAGACAATTTTAAAAGAAAAAAATACTCTCACAATTTTAATGTATTTATTTATTTAAATGTGAAAATGTTAATATATCTAAAAATGTTAAAATGACACTTATATTAAAGACACTGTAGAGAGTCAATACATTTAATTTTGCTTAATAGTAAAATATTTTTTGCTAAAATATTTCATATTAGTGTGTATTTAGATTGTTAGTTATTTGTCACGTTAGAGTTGAATTATCATAATTTTATAAAAATTATTTTTATGTAAAAGTGAGTTTATATTAACATAATTTATATTTGACAATTCTATACTAAAATTAATTTTAATAAAATAAATATTATTTGAATAATAATATCAATTAAAATCACTTTTAAATAGATAATACCAAAAAATATATGACATTAAATTATAATATTATATTTTTATGTATGTTTAATTTTTTGATATTTTTCTAGTATTTTTTGTATAATATTTTTTTAATATTCTTAGTATTATTTTTTCTTAATATGCTGAAATTTGTTACTAGTATTATTATTTATGATTAATTTTTTTATTTAATTTATTCTATCTAATGAAATTAGTAAATCATATTATAAAAATAATAATAATAAATATAATACACAAGAACTACAATTATAAAAATGTACAATATCAAACTAAAAAGATATAGAACAATAAATAATATAAAAGATAGAATTGATAGAAAAAAATTTAGAATTTAATGACTGAACGTTAACTAGTGAAAATAAAAGCTAAAATTTATTTTTTACTATAAACCGTAAATTTAAACACAAAATCATATTTACGATCACTAGAAAAAGTGATTAAATTAAAAATTAAAATTTGTAAGGGATCTGAACGTATTTTTGTAGTGATTCACTAGATCATTAAAATTTGTATTTTTGTTCTTTTGCTTAAACTATTACGGTTGCTGGTATAATTCTCTCAGTAGGAGAGATCTCTTCTCTCACATAAGGAGAGTCTCACTAGAACGTTCGGTTCTTATCCAACAAAATTCTTCAATCTGTTCCTCTTCATAGAATCGCCATAATCGTTCCATACCTGATCACAATCAAAATACTTTGGTTAGGATTCTTATTTTCAAGGTGCTTTTCTGAAACAACAAGATATTGAAAATGACTACCTATGGGCTGGAGTCTATAGATGGAAGAGTGATCAGCTTCAATAAAGAAGGAGAATTAGGATATATAGCTGGTTGCTTAAATTTGGTGGGAAAAGTCATCACAGAGAAGGAGACAAGCTTCAAAATGTGCAAGAATGCTCTCTTGGGAATGTGGGGAAACCCACAAGGAGTTGCAGTCACAGATATAGGGAGAAAGAAATTGTTGTTCAGCTTTAAGGATATCAAGAAAGGGTTGCAGATTGTTCGGAATGGCCCATGGAACATCAGAGGCAATTTAATCAATTTGCAGCTATGGTCTGAGAGAGAATCGGTCTTTGATGTTAACCATGATTACATGGAATTTTGGATTCAAGTTCATGGGCTTCCTTTGGATTACATGAATAAGGAAATAGCTACCAAGGTAGGAAATATGATGGGAATTGTTGCTGAAGTTGAAAATCCTTTGGTGGATGGCATACTCAGAAGGTCCTTTTTACGGATTAAAGTGGGTATCAATATAACAAAGGCGCTGCCAACTGGTTTTTGGTTATCCAGAGAGGAAATGCCCAAGACATGGGTGTTTTTCAGATATGAAAGACTACCCAATTGTTACTGTTTCAAATGTGGGATAATAGGGCACGAGAAGAAGAATTGTAGTAAGCCTACTACCATGGCGTGCTGGGATCCAACAAAGCCAAAATACTCAGCTGGTTTGGGGGTGAATCCTGTTCGTCCTTTATCAACCATGGAGGAAGGTAGTTCATGGAAGAGTAGCTGGAGAAATGAAGGAGAAGTTGACCCAGCGCGTGAGCAACAACACAACAAGAAGGAGAGTGATGATAAGCAAGAAACAGGAGAGAGCGCAATTAGGGCTGAACAGTGTCCACAATAGGGATTAGAAGAGGAAGGTTTCTTGGAAAACAAAATGATGAGAGAGATAGAGAGGGTGGAAGTTGGAGTGCAGGCAGATAATGTGCAGGAAATCCCTGATTTTCAAGGATATGAGGAGGAGCAGAGGGAAATAGGGGCAGCCTACCAACTGAAAAATCTAGAAGAGTTGAGAGATGAGCAAGCAGTACGGGCTGTAAATAAACATAATCAGGAAAAAATTATTTTAAGAGAAGTTAGGAAGGGCAGCAAGGTTGGGCCAAGTTATGCTGATAGGCCCAATAAGATTGAGGCTTATGCTGAAAATGGAGGAAGAAAAGAATATCAGGCTACAAACCAGCCCAAAGAAAAAGATGTTGTTATAGAAGGATATGGGTTAGAAAGGAGTCAGGAGGATAGTGTGAACATGCCACAACAAAATCCAAGAGAGTTTAGAGGCCAAAATATCGAAAAGAAGAATGAGGAGGGTAGAGATGAAGCCCAAATTAAGTATAAGAGTCCAAAGCACACAACAACTGGAGAAGCTCTCAGAATAATAATGGGGGAAGAATTACAAACGAAAGAGCTCAGCAACCAAAGGATAACTGAAAAAGGAAGGGACCTGATCAGTATTGAGGTTCAACCCAAGTGGCACTGGAAGTATAGAGAACCAGTAAGAGAAAAAATAGGTGCTACAGATTATAAACAAAAGGAGAATTAGGGGACAGGAGAGGAGGCTGCATACTATGTGGAGCTATCTAGTGATGAAGAAAATGGAGAAGGAGCAACTGAAGAAAATATAAAAGAGATTGCAAGATGGGAGATAGAGCTTATAAAGAACATAAGCGAAGGACTGCAGCTTAAAAGGAAAAGAGAAGAAAATACTCTGAAGTTGATTATGAATGAAGAATGGAAGGAGAAAGAGACAAAAAGAGAAGATCAAGTGCCAAAGAAGCAGAAAATAGCAGAACAAATGAAAGGAAAACTGGTAAAGTACTTAGAAGAAGGAACCGATTCACTATCTTTGGACATAGTCATGGCTGAGGAGGCGGGCCTTATCATGCCCCCAACTCAACCATGATTGTCTTAAGCTGGAATTGTCGAGGGTTAGCAGCCACCTCGACAATTTCAGAATTAGTGAATCTGTGTAAACAGATTAAGCCGGCTGTTATCTACTTAATGGAAACTAGGGCTAAGGTTGATAAGATAGATAAGATTAGAAAAAGATTACATTTTGATGAATCATTTTGTGTAGAACCCCGAGGATTGTCCGGAGGTCTATGTTTACTTTGGAAATCTAATATTAAAGTTGATGTTTACCAGTGGAGTAATAATTTCATTAAAACAAAAATGAAGGAAAACAATAGAGAGGAGTGGACTAGTATCTTTATTTATGGAAATCCTATTTTCAAACAAAGGAGGAAACTATGGAGTAATTTGGCAGAGGAAAAAAGAGACCCAAATGAGCCGTTAGCTTTCATTGAAGATTTTAATGATATTTTACATCAAGAGAAAAAAATGGGCTTACATCCTAAAGCAAGGGTACAATTAGAAAAGTTTAGTAACTTTGTAAATAAAATTGGACTTATTGATATTGAATTGAAAGAAAATAGGTTTACCTGGTTTAGCAATCCAAGAAATGGAGTAATTATTAAAGAAAAATTAGATAGAGTTATGGTGAATTGGAGATGGAGAAAAATTTTTCAGCATGCTCAGTTAAAAGCTTTGCCAGCTATACGTTCAGATCATTGTCCTTTGGTCTTGAACACAGAACCAAATGACAGAGCAAATAATATTTTCAGGTTTGAGACATTCTGGACAGATCATGAGGATTGTGAAGAAGTTATTGAAAATAGTTGGACTCAATCAGGAGAAGAAATAAGAAGTTGGAATAATTTCAAGAGGAAAAGAGAGAGATGCAGGGAGGATCTAAAGAGATGGAGTAAACAGAAATTTAAGAGAGCGGATAAAGAAATAAGCAAATTAAAGGAGCAGCTTACAATTCTGCAAAACTCTGACCTTAAAGGAGATCAACAACAAAAAGAGAGGAAGATTAAGGAAAAAATTTCTCAGCTTTGGAGACAAGAAGAGAAATATTGGAGACAAAGGTCCAAACTTAAATGGCTGAGATGGGGAGATAAGAATACAGCTTTTTTTTATGCTACAACCATTCAGAGAAGGGATAGAAATAGAATTGAAAGGTTGAGGAACAGTTCTGGGAAATGGATTCATGGAGAAACAAATATTTTGAATTTAATCGAAAATCACTTTAGGGAACTGTTCACTACGGTGGAAAATTTTTTTTTGAAAAGTGCATTAAAGGAATACCCAGAAAGGTTACAGATGAGATGAATGAAGAACTAAACAAGGAGATAAATATGCAGGAAGTTAAGGAGGCCGTGTTTAGCATGGGGAGTTTAAAGGCTCCGGGACCAGATGGTTTAAATGGTTTATTTTATCAGAAATATTGGCACATTATTCAGGAGGATGTTTTAGCAGTGGTGCAAAATTTTTTTGAGGATGAGACTATTCCAGAAGATATTAATGAAACCATAGTGGTTCTCATACCTAAGGTGGATAATCCGAAAAATTTGAATCATCTTAGACCGATAAGTTGTTACAATTTTATTTATAAGATAATATCTAGAATTTTAGTAATCAGGTTGAAAAGGATTTTGGACATTATTGTGTCTCCAATTCAAAGTGCTTTTGTGGGAGGGAGAATGATACAGGATAATATCGTTATTATTCAGGAAGCGTTTCATAAAATTGGAAAGAAAGGAAGAGAGGGGATGGAAGATTTAGCAATAAAATTGGATATGAATAAGGCATACGATAGGCTTGAATGGGACTTTTTAGAAGAGGTATTAAAGGCCTTTGGATTTTGTCAAAAATGGGTGAAGATGATGATGAGTTGTGTTACAGGAGCTAATTATAGGTTTAAGGTGAATGGTAAACTAACAAAAAAAAATCAAACCACAGAGGGGATTAAGGCAAGGGGATCCGCTTTCACCCTATTTGTTCATTATTGCGGCTGAAGTTTTTACTATCTTGATGAATAGAGCGGAGAGAGAAGGAGATATTACTGGTATGAAATTAGCTCCAAATGCTCCAAATTTAACCCATCTTTTGTTTGCTGATGATTGTATCATTTTCTCGAAAGCTAGAGAGGAGGATATATATCAACTTATTCAAATCTTAAATGTTTACACGGAAGCCTCCGGTCAAAGAATAAATTTGGATAAATCCGGAATAATATTTGGGAATCATGTTTCTATAAATACAAGAGTACATATTGAAGAAATTCTTGGAATATCTACTTGGGATAATCCAGAAAAATATTTGGGCCTGCCTGCGAAATGGGAAAGATCTAAGATGAAAGCGCTAGAATGGATAGAGGATAAGGTTAATAAAAAAATTGAGGGATGGAAAGAGAAACTCCTTAATCAAGCTGGGAAAGAAATCCTAATCAAAGCAGTGATTCAGGCTATACCTTCATACGTCATGAATGTGGTGAAGCTGCCAAAGAATTTTTGCAAGAAATTAGAAGGCAAAAAGCAAAATTTTGGTGGGCTGGATCAGGAAAGGAGAGAGGAACACATTGGATAAGTTGAAAAAGAATGACTAAAAGTAAGAAGGATGGAGGGTTGGGATTTAGAAATTTAGAGAATCAAAATATAGCATATTTGGCTAAGCAGGCATGGAGACTTGTAAAGAATCCTGAGGCAATATGGGCAAAAATTTTAAAAGAAATGTATTTTCCGGATGGAAATTTTTGGGAGGCAAAGGCAAAAAATGGAGACTCTTGGGTTTGGAGAAGTTTAGTGGAAGGGAAAGACTTTATTAGAAGGAATGGAAGATGGAGCATTGGAGATGGAAGTAATATTGATATATGGAAAGACAATTGGATTATCGAAGGTGGGAGTATAAAGAATTACTGGGATAATAGGATATCAATGGTTAAAGACTTATTAGTGGAAAGGGGAGGATGGAACGAAGAGTTATTACGACAGGTGTTTCCCCCTAATATAAAAGATAAGATCCTAAGCACACCTATAAGTCTCATCAATAAGGAAGACTGTTTCTTCTGGCCACATAGATTAGATGGAAATTATACTATAAAATTAGGATACTACATTGCCAAATATGAAGAGAGAGTTGGTGAGGATAATTGGGCATCCTCCAGTGATAATTTCAAGGAAGTATGGAGTGAGATATGGAAGATGCAAATACCGAATAAAATAAAAATCTTCTTATGGAAGACCTCACACAATATTATTGCAGTTAATTATAATCTTTGGAAAAGAAAAATTACTAACAGTCCAATATGCAAGATATGCAGGAATGGTGAAGAATCAGTGGAGCATGCTATCCTATTATGTCCATGGACAAGACCTACTTGGTTTGGAGTACAGATTCAGGCAATACTGACGGATAATTCTATTCGAACATTTGTTCAATGGTTGCTGGAAACAATCAATAGAATAAAACAGGAAGGCAAAGAATTGCAGGAACAGCGGATAGGAAGTTTAGGATTCATGTGCTGGGCTATTTGGAAACAAAGGAATAATCATATTTTTCAAGGAGAAGAAATCAGTCCAAACAGAACAATTCAAGCAGCAAAGACAATGCAAACTGAATTTTTATCAGCAATCGAACAGGCAAAAATGAAGCACAAAGGAGCAGAAAATAGAAGGATGAGAAATATTACCTGGAGGGCTCCACCAAGGGATTGGTTGAAAATCAATGTGGATGCAAGCTTCAGAAAATCTAACAGGAAGGGAGCAATTGCAACGATCCTTAGAGATTGGCAAGGAAAATTTATCACTGGATCAGCAACAGAAATTAGGGCGTTCTCCAGTCTTGAAGCTGAAGCATTAGCACTCAGGGAAGCATTGATAATGGCAAAAAATCTGCAGTTGGAAAAAGTTTTAATAGAGTCAGATAATTTACAATTAATACAATCAATTAAGTCAAATTCTCAGATAGGTGAAATACTAGCTTATTTAAAGGACATAGCACATCTTTTGAAAGATTTACCAGATGTCGGGATAACCTGGACTCCAAGGGAGGAAAATCATTTAGCGCATCTCATAGCAACACAAAGAGCTACAGGTATACTTTCAAGCAATTGGTCAGTGAGATTACCAGCGACAATTGAAACCCAATTGAGAAGAGAAGCAGAGAAAGTTAGAAGAATTGGAAGAAGGCCTACACATCACGAAGGTGCAATCGAGCAAAAGGGAGACCAGATGTTAACGGTACCCAATCAGGTGGTCATTGAAGTCAGGAAAGGAACCGGAAAGGAGCAACGGACAGAGGAGCAACTTGCGTTTGAACCAGAAGACAGTCTTAAACAGGTATAAAATCAAAAGTGACAAAAATACGGCAAGAAGTTTACATCAGAATTGAGCAATTTAGTAGAGAGGAACTCCCAGTGAGAAATTGTGGGTTCCTTCACCCTTTGCAACAGAGCTTCCATCAGAGGCGCTGCCAGCGGAAGAGACCTGAGCGAACCGGCACAACCATACCATGCATCGAATTCAGATCTCAAAAAAAAAATGAAAGAAGATGTTGAAAAGAAGACCGGTCTGAAAAGGAAGCCATAGGTGCATAGTTTTCAACTCCTTTTTCATTCAACTTCCACAAGAATTAAGACATTAAGTTACTAGCGTAGTGTAACTGTCTTTGTAAAAAAGGGGATCTGGGTTTGGGATGGGTGGGTTGTAGGGTTTGGGTAGGGTTGAAGGGCTTAGCCCAAGACCAAAAAAAAAAAAAAACTATTACGGTTAATTAGTGACACCAAGTTGACACATGTGTTGGTCAAGTTCTCTTAGAACTGTATTCTATTGAAAAGTTCAAAGTCCTTGTATGATATATTAGATTTGAGCTTTTATTTTTACAACTAATTAATAACACCTGTACAAAACCAAGTTAATACACTTATTCATATTCAGTCCGAAAAGCTCAAAATTTTATGTAATTCATTGGATCATTAAAATTTTTATTTTTGTTTTTTTGCTTAAACCACTGCTATTAATTAGTGACACGTGTACAAGATCAATCTAACACGTATTAATTTTTATTTTTATTTTTTTACTTAAACTTCTACTATTCATTAGTGACACGTGTACATGACTAACTTAACACATGTCAGTTTTTAATTTTATTTTTTTGCTTAAACCACTACTAATTAGTGATACATGTACAAGACTAACTTAACACGTATCATTGAAATTCTTCCTCAACTGTATTTTATCCAAAAATTCAGTCTTTTACGATTCATTAGTTATGAAATTGGATAATATCAACCATTGAAGTCATAAAAAATAGACAATTTAAAAAAATACTCTCACAGTTTTAATGTATTTATTTATTTAAATGTGAAAATTTTAATATATCTAAAAATGTTAAAATAACACTTACACTAAAGATATTATAGAGAATCAATACACTCAACTTTGCTTAATAGTAAAATAGTTTTTGCTAAAACATTTTATATTAGTGTGTATTTAGATTATTAGTTATTTGTCACATTAGAGTTTGAATTATCATAATTTTATAAAAATTATTTTTATGTGAAAGTGAATTTGTATTAATATAATTTATATTTGATAATTGCATTCTAAAATTAATTTTAATAAAATAAATATTGTTTGAATAATAATATAAATTAAAACCACTTTTAGATAGATAATTACCAAAAGAAATATGATATTAAATTATAATGTTATCTTTTCATGCATGTTTAATTTTTTGATATTTTTCTAGTATTTTTTATATAATATTTTTTTAAATATTTTTATTACTATTTTTTTAATATGCTAAAACTTTTTACTACTATTATTATTTATGAATAATTTTTTATTTAATTTATTCTATGTAATGAAATTAGTAAATTATATTATAAAAAAATAATAAATATAATATACAAAAACTACAATTATAAAAATTTACAATATCAAACGAAAAAGATATAGAACAGTAAATAATAAAAAAGATAGAATTGATAAAAGACAAAAAATTTTAGAATTTAATAACTGAAATCTAACTAGTGAAAACAAAAATTAAAATTTATTGTTTACGTTTACGATCATTAGACAAAGTAACCAAATTAAAAATTAAAACTTTTAAGGGATCTGAACATATTTTTTTAGTGATTCATTAGATCATTAGAATTTTTATTTTTGTTCTTTTACTTAAACTACTACGATTAATTAGTGACACTAAGTTGACACATATATTGGTCAAGTTTCAAACTGTATTGTATTCTACCTAAAAGATCAAAGTCCTTGTATGATATATTAGATTTGAGTTTTTATTTTTACAATTAATTAATGACACGACCAAGTTAATACATGTATCCATATCCAGTTCTTTGTGAACTGTAATCCACGGAAAAGCTCAAAATTTTATGTAATTCATTAGATCATTAGAGATTTTATTTTTTTTTTTTTGCTTAAACCATTGCTACTAATTAGTGATACGTGTACAGGATCACGTATCAATTTTTATTTTTGTTTTTTTTTTTTTAAACTTAGTGACATGTGTACAAGACCAACTTAACACGTGTCATTTTTTATTTTTATTTTTTTTACTTCAATCACTACTAATTAGTGACATGTGTGCAAGACCAACTAAACAAGTCAGTGGAGTTCTTCCTCAACTGTTTTTCACCCAAAAATTCAGTCTTTTATGATTCATTAATTATGAAATTGAATAATAACTATTGAGATCATAAAAAATAGATAATTTTAAAAGGAAAAAAATACTCTCACAGTTTTAATGTATTTATTTATTTAAATATAAAAATTTTAATATATCTAAAAATATTAAAATGACACTTATACTAAAGACACTACTATACATAGTTAATACACTCTATTTTGTTTGATAGTGAAATATTTTTTGCTAAAATATTTCATATTAGTGTGTATTTAGATTGTTAATTGTCTGTTACATTAGAATTTGAATTATCATAATTTTATAAAAATTATTTTTAAGTAAAAATGAGTTTGATTAACATAATTTATATTTGACAATTCTATACTAAAATTAATTTTAATAAAACAAATATTATTTAAATAATAATATCAGTTAAAATTATTTTTAGATGGATAATTACTAAAAGAAATATAACATTAAATTATAATGTTATCTTTTCATGCATGGTTAATTTTTTGATATCTTTTTAGTATTTTTTATATAATATTTTTTTAATA
>NC_029779.3:26303877-26308764 GCF_000817695.3 Arachis duranensis
ATTTTTTTTAATATACTAACATTTTTTACTAGTATTATTATTTATGATTAATTTTTTTATTTATTCTATCTAATGAAATTAGTAAATCATATTATAAAAAAATAATAAATATAATACACAAGAACTGCAATTATAAAAATGTACAATATCAAATTAAAAAGATATAGAACAATAAATAATAAAAAAGATAGAATTGATAGAAGAAAAATAATTTTAGAATTTGAAAACTGAAAGTTAATTAGTGAAAACAAAAGCTAAAATTTATTGTTTAGTATGAACCGTAAATTTAAATACAGAATCATATGTACGATCACCAGAAAAAGTGACTAAATTAAAATTAAAATTTTTAAGGAATTTAAACGTATTTTTATAATGATTCATTAGATTATTAGAGCTTTTATTTTTGTTCTTTTATTTAAACTACTACAATTAATTACCGACATAAGTTAACATATGTGTTGGTCAAATTTTGTTTAGAACTTGTATTCTACTGAAAAGCTCAAAATCCTTGTATGATATATTAGATTTGAGTTTTTATTTTTCTCAACTAATTAATGACACCTGTACAAGACCAAGTTAATACATGTATTCATATCCAGTTCTTTGTGAACTGTATTTTACCAAAAAATTCAAAATTTTATGTAATTCATTACATCATCAGAGTTTTTATTTTTATTTTTTTGCTTAAAGCACTGCTACTAATTAGTGACATGTGTACAAGACTAACCTAACACGTATCAATTTTTATTTTTGTTTTTTTGTTTATACCACAATTATTCATTAGTGACACGTGTACAAGATCAACTTAACACGTGTTCATTTTTGATTTTGCTCTTTTGCTTAAACCACTGCTAAATAGTGACATGTGTACAATACCAACTTAACACGTGTTGGTGGAGTTCTTCCTCAACCAACTGTATTTTACCCAAAAATTTAGTCTTTTATGATTCATTAGTTATGAAATTGAATAATCTCAACCATTGAGGTCACAACAAATAGACAATTTTAAAAGGAGAAAAATACTCAAACAGTTTTAATGTATTTATTTATTTAAATATAAAAATTTAATATATCTAAAAATGTTGAAATGATACTTACACTAAAGATATTGTAGAGAGTCAATACACACTACTTTGCTTGATAGTAAAATATTTTTTGCTAAAACATTTTATATTAGTGTGTATTTGGATTGTTAGTTATTTGTCACATTTGAGTTTGAATTATCATAATTTTATATATAAAATTTATTTTTCTCTAAAAGTAAGTTGGTATTAACATAATTTATATTTGACAATTCTATATTAAAATTAATTTTAATAAAATAAATATTATTTGATAATAATACCAGTTAAAATTACTTTTAGATAGATAATTACTAAAAAAAATATGATATTAAATTATAATATTATCTTTCCATGCATGTTTAATTTTTTGATATTTTTCTAGTATTTTTATATAATATTTTTTTAATATTCTTAGTACTAATTTTTTTAATATACTAAAATTTTTAATTAGTACTATTATTTATGATTAATTTCTTTATTTAATTTATTCTATCTAATAAAATTAGTAAATCATATTATAAAAAAAATAATAAATATAATACACAAGAACTATGATTATAGAAATGTACAATATTAAACTAAAAAGATATAAACAGTAAATAATAAAATAGATAGAATTGATAGAAGAAAAAAATTATAGAATTTAATGACTGAACGTTAAGTAGTGAAAACAAAAGCTAAAATTTATTGTTTACTATGAATAATAAATTTAAACACAATCATATTTACGATCAATAGAAAAAGTGACCAAATTAAAAATTAAAACTTTTAAGGAATCTGAACGTATTTTTGTAATGATTCTTTAGTTCATTAAAGTTTTTATTTTTGTTCCTTTACTTAAATTATTACGATTAATTAGTGATACCAAATTGACACATATGTTGGTCAAGTTCTCTTGGAACTATATTTTACCGAAAAACTCAAAGTCCTTGTATGACATATTAGATTTGAGTTTTTATTTTTACAACTAATTAATGACACTTGTATAAAACTAAATTAATACATGTATCCATCTCTAGTTTTTTTTACTGTATTCCACCGAAAAAGTTTAAAATTTTATGTAATTCGTTAGATCATCAGAGTTTTTATTTTTATTTTTTTTAAAATCACTGCTATTAATTAGTGACATGTGTACAAGACTAACTTAACATGTGTCCATTTTTATTTTTTTTTACTTAAACTATTGCTACTCATTACTGACATGTGTACAAGACCAACTTAACACGTGTCAATTTTTATTTTTTTGCTTAAACAACTACTAATTAATGCTATGTGTACAAGACCAACTTAACAAGTGTTAGAGGAGTTCTTTCTCAGTTGTATTTCACCCAAAAATTTAGTCTTTTATGATTCATTAGTTATGAAATTGGATAATCTCTACTATTGACGTCATAAAAAATAGACAATTTTAAAAAGAGAAAAATACTCTCACAGTTTTAATGAATTTATTTATTTAAATATGAAAATTTTAATATATCTAAAAATATTAAAATGATACTTACATTAAAAATACCGTAGATAGATAGTTGATACACTCTATTTTGCTTAATAATAAAATATTTTTTGCTAAAACATTTTATATTAGTGTGTATTTGGATTGTTAGTTGTTTGTCACATTAGAATTTGAATTATCATAGTTTTATAAAAATTATTTTTATGTAAAAGTAAGTTTGTATCAACATAATTTATAATTGATAATTTTATTTTAAAATTAATTTTAATAAAATAACTATTATTTGAATAATAATATCAGTTAAAATCATTTTATTTTTCTGATATTTTTAATATTTTTTAATATTTTTAGTACTATTTTTTTAATATGCTAAAATTTTTTATTAGTATTATTATTTAAGATTACTTTTTTCATTTTATTTATTCTATCTAATGAAATTAATAAATTATATTATAAAAAAATAATAATAAATATAATATACAAGAACTACAATTATAAAAATGTACGATATTAAACTAAAAAATATAGTTCAATATTTAGAGCTTTATAAACTACCACGACTAATTAATGACACTTATGCAAGATTAAGTTAACACGTGTATTGAATTTTTTCAAAATTGTATTTTACGGAAAAGTTAAAGGTTGGATGTGATTCATTAGATAAAATTTTTGGTTTTGTTCTTTTGTTTGAACTATTACAACTAATTAATGACACTAAGAGGTATTATTTAAGTTCTCTCAAAATTATATTTTACTGGAAACTTTGTATCATTTATTAGATTCAATGTTTGTTTTTGAAAATACTCAATGATATCTATACAAGATTAAGTTAACACATGTCAGTCCAATTTTTTATACTATATTTCACCAAAAAACTCAATCTTTTGTAGTTTATTAGATCATTAGAGTTTTTATTTTTTATTCCTTTACATAAACCACTAAACACGTGTATAAAACTAAGTTAACAAATATCAGTCTGTATTTCACCGAAAAAAAATCAAAATTTTTTATGATTATCACCAGAATTTTTATTTTTTATTACTTTGCATAAACCACTATGACTAACTAGTGACACGTATACAAAATCAAGTTAGTTAACACGTCTCAGTCCATCTGTGTTTCACAGAAAAAATTCAAAATCTTTTATAATTCGTTACATTATCAGAATTTTTATTGAGTTTTTTTTTTAATTGTATTTCACTAAAAAAATTTAATTCATTGGAATTTTTATTTTTTATCCTTTTACTTAAACTACTATGACTAACTAGTGACATGTGTACCAAACAAAATTAACATGTGTCAGTCCAATTTCCTTCAAATTGTATTCCACTGAAAAATTTAAAATTTGTTGTGATTCATTAGTTATCAGATCTCAACAATTGATATCATAAAAAATATACAATTTTAAAAAGAGAAAAATACTCTTACAGTTTTAATGAATTTATTTATTTAAATATGAAAATTTTAATATATCTAAAAATATTAAAATGACACTTACACTAAAGATACCGTAGATAGATGGTTGATACGCTCTATTTTGCTTAATAGTAAAATATTTTTTGCTAAAACATTTTATATTAATGTGTATTTGGATTATTAGTTGTTTGTCACATTAGAATTTGAATTATCATAATTTTATAAAAATTATTTTTATGTAAAAGTAACTTTGTATCAACATAATTTATATTTGATAATTTTATTTTAAAATTAATTTTAATAAAATAAGTATTATTTGAATAATAATATCAGTTAAAATCACTTTTAAATAGATAATTATTAAAAAAAATATGACATTAAATTATAGCGTTATCTTTTCATGCATTTTATTTTTTTGATATTTTTAATATTTTTAGTACTATTTTTTTAATATGCTAAAATTTTTTATTAGTATTATTATTTATGATTATTTTTTTTATTTTATTTATTCTATCAGATGAAATTAGTAAATTATATTGTAAAAAAATAATAATAAATATAATATACAAGAACTACAATTATAAAAATGTACAATATTAAACTAAAAAATATAGTTCAATATTTAGAGCTTTATAAACTACCACGACTAATTAATGACACTTATGCAAGATTAAGTTAACACGTGTATTGAATTTTTTCAAAATTGTATTTTACGGAAAAGTTAAAGGTTGGTCGTGATTCATTAGATAAAATTTTTGGTTTTGTTCTTTTGCTTGAACTATTACAACTAATTAATGACACTAAGATGTATTATTTAAGTTCTATCAAAATTATATTTTACTGAAAACTTTTTATCATTTATTAGATTCAATGTTTGTTTTTGAAAATACTCAATTATATCTATACAAGATTAAGTTAACACATGTCAGTCCAATTTTCTATACTATATTTCAC
>NC_029779.3:26309730-26313928 GCF_000817695.3 Arachis duranensis
ATATTAAACTAAAAAATATAGTTCAATATTTAGAGCTTTATAAACTACCACGACTAATTAATGACACTTATGCAAGATTAAGTTAACACGTGTATTGAATTTTTTCAAAATTGTATTTTACGGAAAAGTTAAAGGTTGGTCGTGATTCATTAGATAAAATTTTTGGTTTTGTTCTTTTGCTTGAACTATTACAACTAATTAATGACACTAAGATGTATTATTTAAGTTCTATCAAAATTATATTTTACTGAAAACTTTTTATCATTTATTAGATTCAATGTTTGTTTTTGAAAATACTCAATTATATCTATACAAGATTAAGTTAACACATGTCAGTCCAATTTTCTATACTATATTTCACAAAAAAAACTCAATCTTTTGTAGTTTATTAGATCATTAGAGTTTTTATTTTTTATTTCTTTACATAAACCACTAGACACGTGTATAAAACTAAGTTAACAAATATCAGTCTGTATTTCACGGAAAAAAAATCAAAATTTGTTGTGATTATCACCAGAATTTTTATTTTTTATTCCTTTGCATAAACCACTATGACTGACCAGTAACATGTATACAAAATCAAATTAACACGTGTCAGTCCATCTGTGTTTCACCGAAAAATTCAAAATCTTTTATAATTCGTTACATTATCAGAATTTTTATTGAGTTTTTTTTTTAATTATATTTCACTACAAAATTTCTAATTCATTGGAATTTTTATTTTTTATCCTTTTACTTAAACTACTATGACTAAGTTTTGACATGTGTATCAAACAAAATTAACATGTGTCAGTCCAATTTCCTTCAAATTGTATTCCATTGAAAAATTTAAAATCTTTTGTGATTCATTAGTTATCAGATCTCAACAATTGATATCATATAAAATAGACAATTTTAAAAAGAGAAAAATACTCTTACAGTTTTAATGAATTTATTTATTTAAATATGAAAATTTTAATATATCTAAAAATATTAAAATGACACTTACACTAAAGATACCGTAGATAGATAGTTGATACGCTCTATTTTGCTTAATAGTAAAATATTTTTTGCTAAAACATTTTATATTAGTGTGTATTTGGATTGTTAGTTGTTTGTCACGTTAGAATTTGAATTATCATAATTTTATAAAAATTATTTTTATGTAAAAGTAAGTTTGTATCAACATAATTTATATTTGATAATTTTATTTTAAAATTAATTTTAATAAAATAAGTATTATTTGAATAATAATATCAGTTAAAATCACTTTTAAATAGATAATTATTAAAAAAAAATATGACATTAAATTATAGCGTTATCTTTTCATGCATTTTATTTTTTTGATATTTTTAATATTTTTAGTACTATTTTTTTAATATGCTAAAATTTTTTATTAGTATTATTATTTATGATTATTTTTTTATTTTATTTATTCTATCGGATGAAATTAGTAAATTATATTATAAAAAAATAATAATAATATAATATACAAGAACTACAATTATAAAAATGTACAATATTAAACTAAAAAATATAGTTCAATATTTAGAGCTTTATAAACTACCACGACTAATTAATGACACTTATGCAAGATTAAGTTAAAACGTGTATTAAATTTTTTTAAAATTGTATTTTACGGAAAAGTTAAAGGTTGGTTGTGATTCATTAGATAAAATTTTTGGTTTTGTTCTTTTGCTTGAACTATTACAACTAATTAATGACACTAATATGTATTATTTAAGTTCTCTCGAAATTATATTTTACTGAAAATTTTTTATCATTTATTAGATTCAATGTTTGTTTTTGAAAATACTCAATGATATCTATACAAGATTAAGTTAACACATGTCAGTCCAATTTTCTATACTATATTTCACCAAAAAACTCAATCTTTTGTAGTTTATTAGATCATTAGAGTTTTTATTTTTTATTCCTTTACAGAAACCACTAGACACGTGTATAAAACTAAGTTAAGAAAGATCAGTCTGTATTTCACCGAAAAAAATCAAAATTTTTTGTGATTATCACCAGAATTTTTATTTTTTATTCCTTTGCATAAACCACTATGACTAACCAGTGACACGTATACAAAATCAAGTTAACACGTGTCAGTCCATCTGTGTTTCACCGAAAAATTCAAAATCTTTTATAATTCGTTACATTATCAGAATTTTTATTGAGTTTTTTTTAATTGTATTTCACTACAAAATTTCTAATTCATTGGAATTTTTATTTTTTATCCTTTTACTTAAACTACTATGACTAACTTGTGACATGTGTACCAAACAAAATTAACATGTGTCAGTCCAATTTCCTTTAAATTGTATTCCACTGAAAAATTTAAAATTTTTGTGATTAATTAGTTATCAGATCTCAACAATTGATATCATAAAAAATATACAATTTTAAAAAGAGAAAAATACTCTTACAGTTTTAATGAATTTATTTATTTAAATATGAAAATTTTAATATATCTAAAAATATTAAAATGACACTTACACTAAAGATACCGTACATAGATAGTTGATACGCTCTATTTTGCTTAATAGTAAAATATTTTTTGTTAAAACATTTTATATTAGTGTGTATTTGGATTGTTAGTTGTTTGTCACATTAGAATTTGAATTATCATAATTTTATAAAAATTATTTTTATGTAAAAGTAAGTTTGTATCAACATAATTTATATTTGATAATTTTTATTTCTTTACATAAACCACTAGACACGTGTATAAAACTAAGTTAACAAATATCAGTCTGTATTTCACGGAAAAAAATCAAAATTTGTTGTGATTATCACCAGAATTTTTATTTTTTATTCCTTTGCATAAACCATTATGACTAACTAGTGACACGTATACAAAATCAAGTTAACATGTGTAGTCCATATGTGTTTCACCGAAAAATTCAAAATCTTTTATAATTCGTTATATTATCAGAATTTTTATTGAGTTTTTTTTAATTGTATTTCACTAAAAAATTTCTAATTCATTGAAATTTTTATTTTTTATCCTTTTACTTAAACTACTATGACTAACTAGTGATATGTGTACCAAACAAAATTAACATGTGTCAGTCCAATTTTCTTCAAATTGTATTCCACAGAAAAATTTAAAATCTTTTGTGATTCATTAGTTATCAGATCTCAACATTTGATATCATAAAAAATAGACAATTTTAAAAAGAGAACAATACTCTTCCGGTTTTAATGAATTTATTTATTTAAATATGAAAATTTTAATATATCTAAAAATATTAAAATGACACTTACACTGAAGATACCGTAGATAGATAGTTGATACGCTCTATTTTGCTTAATAATAAAATATTTTTTGCTAAAACATTTTATGTTAGTGTGTATTTGGATTGTTAGTTGTTTGTCACATTAGAATTTGAATTATCATAATTTTATAAAAATTATTTTTATGTATAAGTAAGTTTATATCAATATAATTTATATTTGATAATTTTATTTTAAAATTAATTTTAATAAAATAAGTATTATTTGAATAATAATATCAGTTAAAATCACTTTTAAATAGATAATTATTAAAAAAATATGACACTAAATTATAGCGTTATCTTTTCATGCATTTTATTTTTTTGATATTTTTAATATTTTTTTAATATTTTTAGTACTATTTTTTTAATATGCTAAAATTTTTTATTAGTATTATTATTTATGATTATTTTTTTATTTTATTTATTCTATCTGATGAAATTAGTAAATTATATTATAAAAAATAATAATAAATATAATATACAAGAACTACAATTATAAAATGTACAATATTAAACTAAAAATATAGTTCAATATTTAGAGCTTTATAAACTACCACGACTAATTAATGACACTTATGCAAGATTAAGTTAACACGTGTATTGAATTTTTTCAAAATTGTATTTTACGGAAAAGTTAAAGGTTGGTCGTGATTCATTAGATAAAATTTTTGGTTTTGTTCTTTTGCTTGAACTATTACAACTAATTAATGACACTAAGATGTATTATTTAAGTTCTATCAAAATTATATTTTACTGAAAACTTTTTATCATTTATTAGATTCAATGTTTGTTTTTGAAAATACTCAATTATATCTATACAAGATTAAGTTAACACATGTCAGTCCAATTTTCTATACTATATTTCACAAAAAAAACTCAATCTTTTGTAGTTTATTAGATCATTAGAGTTTTTATTTTTTATTCCTTTACATAAA